>NC_092207.1:72706540-72835003 GCF_043381705.1 Parasteatoda tepidariorum
GGAAGATCAGAACGGGCTGTTAAAGATGCCTTTCAAGCCCTTGAGGCCTCTGCTATAAATATGGGCCTTTCCATTAACGAAGACAAGACCAAATTCATGGAGTTTTCAAGCTCAACTGTAAACTATAGTGAACCTTTGCAGATAAACGGACATTCCTTTGAAAAGGTTAAAGAATTTAAGTATCTTGGTACAATTATCAATGACCAAAACAAACTGAAACCTGAAATTGACAATAGAATCAATATGGCCAACAGATGTTTTTTTGGACTAAAAAGTCAACTAAGATCGAATTTTATTAGCCAAAAAACAAAACTAAAATTATATAAGACACTCATTCTGCCTGTCTTGCTATACGGAAACGAAACCTGGACTTTAAACCTTGACGTACAACGCCCGATAGAAACGTTTGAAAGAAAGATACTTAGAACTATCTTTGGTGCCATACCAGAGGGGGGATGTTGGCGAACACGGTACAACTTTGAACTTTATGGGCTCTATAAACATCCTCAAATTATGCAGATAATCCGAAGCAACCGACTAAGATGGCTCGGACATATATGGAGAGGCTCTGAAGATAGCCCTGTAAAAATTGCCACCTTCAAGAACCCTCAGGGGTCCCGCTCTAGAGGTAGACCACCTACTCGATGGCTCAACGACACCGAAAACGACCTCAAAGTCCTAAAACTTAAGAACTGGAGGGGAGTTGCCATGGACAGAGGGAGCTGGAGAAGGCGTGCTGTTGAGGCAGCCAAGGCCTGCAAAGGATTGTTGCGCTCCTGAAGAAGAAAGAAGAAGATGAGCAGATATTTAGACGATTTTTAATTTATTTTAAGCATATAGCAAATTAAAAACTTTTGAATCCCTCGTCAAAAATCTCAACCGTTGAGCCCAGATTATATCATCACTCGGCTGACGCATAAGCATAAGGTTGATAAAGGTTGTGATCACTCAGCGTCAGCACTAGTCACTAGTCACTCAGCACTAGTGATCTCTGCGATCACTAGTGCTGAGCGATTATCATCGTTAGGCGATTTCTTTTTCGATATTAACATTTGTCGATATTTCCCGATATAATGGTTTGTTGATATTTATCAATCATTATCATTTGTGGATAATTTGTGATATTTATCGTATTCACGATATATCGTAAAAAATATTTTACCAAATCGTTATCACGATAATTTTGAAATATTGATATTTGACAATATATGACACAACTCTGGAAATCAGTTGTTTTTATTTCTTCATTCATGAGATGCAGTGGTTTAAGAAAAGATGATTATTAGCTTTCAGGATTACTATTTTTTTGACAAAATAAAAGGTTAACTTTAGTATTGCCAAAGACGTAAGTTTAAAAAAAAATCGAAAGTATATAATTTTTCATTAGATAAACGTAGTTCTTTTTTTTTTAAATAGAGTTCAAAACGCAAATTTATTTATTCTTGTATGCATCTATGCATTTTTTATTCAGTTAGAATTTTCAGAAAAATTTTAATAAATAAAATTTAATATAGCCTTTATGATTTTTATTTTGCTATTCAACATATTTTTGCTCCTTTCAAATATTTTCAATCCGTAAATAACTTAGAGACAACTAAATGACAAATGTAAAGGAGAAACTGCAAAGAGGCTGGTTTATGCACAATTTTTACCCCCATTCCCTTAAGTTATTCCTAAAATACCACTGTTACAGAATCAGTATGGAGCCGCAAGGCCGTGACTCCGTGAAGAATGAAGAAACTGGGGAATGGCAAAGCCATGGGTTCGAGTTCGTGTAGGGGAATCAGTCGGGAACCCCGGGTGGCAAGTTAGTTATCCTTCATTCAATACAATATATTTAATAGTTTTATAATAAAAATTACTTTGAACCAGGAGACTCCCAACATTTCAGCCAAAAAATGGTATCATCTAAAACATTTTCGATGCCTTAAACAAATCATTTTGCA
The DNA here is from genome assembly GCF_043381705.1 of Parasteatoda tepidariorum. Classification (NCBI taxonomy): domain Eukaryota; kingdom Metazoa; phylum Arthropoda; class Arachnida; order Araneae; family Theridiidae; genus Parasteatoda; species Parasteatoda tepidariorum. The sequence continues at coordinate 72,708,487 of NC_092207.1, forward strand.
CGACTGTTCAAATATACTCTTTTTACAGTGCCCCTAGAAAAATTGTCCAAAAAGATAATTTATGATTTATTTCTTGAAAAAAAAAATTTTTAAACTGGTTTCATGTTAAAATATAAGCATTGTATTTTCTGAAAATGTCCATAATTGTCCAAAAGCGATAACAATTGTCCAAAAGTGCTCAAGGATGTCATTAAATGATTTTTTTTTTAAACCAAAGCATGATATTTCCACTTTATATATTAAAGAAGCAATAGAGAGAACAATTTGTGATTTTTTTTTTAAATTTTTTTAAAAGATCGAATCTTGTAAAACTGGTTTCATGTTAAAATATGCACGTCAAGTTTTTTGAAAATGCCCATACTTGTCCAAAAGTGCTCAAGGAATGTCTTCTAAAGAGATTTTTTTAAACCAAAATATGAAAGTTTTCAGTCGTTATTAAAGGAGCTATAGAGCGGACACTTGAGGAATTTTTTTTTAATATTTGGAAGCGAGCGAATCTTGCAGAACTGGTTTCATGTTAAAATCTGTGCTTCAAATTTTTTGAAAATGCCCAGACTTGATCAAAAGTGCTCAAACAATGTCTTTAAATTAGATTTTTTTTTCCAAACCATGATTTTTCGACAGTCCATATTATAGTAGCAATTCAATGGACATTTTGTGATTTTTTTAAAATTTATTGAATGGAGCGAATCATTTAAAACTGGTTTCAACTTAAAAATAAGGGTGTTAAATTTCCTAAAATTGCCCATAATTGTCAAAAACTTCTTAAAGAACGTCTTTCAATTAGATTTTTTTTTACCAAGACATGATATTTCCGCATTGCATATTAATGAAGCAATAGAGAGGACAACTTCTGAATTTTTTTAAATTTTTTGTTAAAAGCCAATATTTTAAAACTGGTTTCATGCTAAAGTGTGTGCGTCTAATTTTCTGAAAATGCCCATGCTTGTCCAAAAGTGCTCAGATAATGTCTTATAATGTGATTTTTTTTTAACCGAAACGTGATATTTCCGAAGTCCATATTAAAGAAGCAATACTGCAGGCACTTTGTGAATTTTGTTAAATTTTTTTAAACTTGTGAATCTCTTAAAAATGGTTTCTTGTTAAAATATGTGTGTCAAGTTTTCTAAAAATGCCCATAATTGTCCAAATCTTCTCAAAGAATATTTTTAAATTAGATTTTTTTTACCTATTTATGATATTTTTGCAATCCTTATTAGAGAACGAATAGAGCGAACATTTTTTATATTTTTTAAAATTTTTTGGAAGGAGTAAACATCTAAAAACTGGTTTCATGTTAAAATATTGTTCGTCGAATTTTTTAAAAATGCCCATAATTGTCCAAAACTCTTCAAAGAATATCTTTAAATGAGATTTTTTTTTATCAAAACATGATTTTTCTGTAGTCTATATTAAAGAAGCAATAGAACGGACACTTTGTAAATTTCTATAATTGTTTTTAAATTCTGCAGTTAATTTATTAAGCTTTTTCTTGTGCTTCTTCTTTTTTCTTCTTTTTCCTCCCTATTCTTCTTTTTCCTAGTTCTTTTGCTCTTTCTCCTTCCTCTTCGTCTTTTTTAACTCGGCAGCCCCTACCAGATCTTGTTTGTCTCAATTACTCGCGATGTTCAGCTTTTTTTATCCATGTTATCTCCTTCCCAGTTTTTTTACTTCCATTGCACTTTGTCTTTAACAATGTCGTCTAACCATCTAGTTGGCGGTTTACCTCATACCTGATATCTCATAGGATTTTAAAAAGTGGTGAATTCATTACTTTCCGGGTCTCTTGAGACACATCCAAGCCGCCTGAACTTATTACTCCGGATGACCCGTATAATCTCTGGCCACCATTAAAGTCTATATAAATCTAAATTATATCTTGTTCGTCAACAGTCTCTCCCCTTCACTGAGAATTGTTTCATAATTAAATATAAGTGTCATTTTATTCTCGATATTTCCAGGCATATATATATATATATATATAGAGAGAGAGAGAGAGAGAGAATATTATTAGTACATTCTTATTTATATCTAATCCAAAAGGATTAAATCTAATATCGTGTAAGTTTAAAAAGATGAACATATTGGACTATTATAAGAAATTGACACTTTGTATAGGTTTATAATTTTATTAACCGTGTAATTCAAATTAAATTAAAGTATAAAGAATTACTTTTCTCTGATAACTGCTTTCAACCGAATTTAGTTTGTTTTATTCATTTTTAGCGTATGCATACGCCAAGTACAAATTCAAAAAATTATTAAAAAACAATTAATTTATAAAAAAATAATTAAAATAATAATAATAAAAATTAATAAAAAATAGTCAATAAAATTAAATAATTCTCATTATCAGAGATCTCCTATAGTGGTGTAGGGAAAGATTTAAAAAAAATTTATAATTCTCTCTCACACATCTAAATAATTAGGTAGCATTTTCTATTTGGGTAGCATATTTACAGTTACTACTAAACTTCTTATACGTCAAATTCCTCCGAAAGAAGCTGGGTCATTTAGAGCCCTTTATATGAAGAAAAAAAATTATTAATTAAATATAAAATAAAAAATTGAGTGCTGCTGTGCTGGAGTATTTTTTATTTAATTTCATTCATTCAACTCGTTTCCTNTAAATTTTTTGAAAAGAGCGTATTTCCTAAAACAGGTTTCATGCTAAAATATGTGCGTCAAATTTCTGAAAATGCCTACATATATCAAAAGTGCTCAAAGAATGCTTTTAAATGATATAGATTTTTTTTTACCAAAACATGATATTTTCACAGTCCATATTAATTATGCAATAGAGCAGACACTTTGTGAGTTTTTTCAATCTTGTAAAACTGGTGAAGTGGTCTTGTAAAGTGGTTTCGAGGGAATCTTGTAAAACTGGTTTCATGTTAAAATATATGCGTCAAATTTTCTGAAAATGCCCATAATTATCCAAAAGTGCTCAGGGAATGTCTTCTAAAGAGATATTTTTAAACCAAAACACGAAAGTTTTCAGTGCCAAGCCATAGAGCCATAGAGCTGACACTTTGTGAATTTCTTTAATTGTATTTAAATTTTTTAAATTCTGCAGTTAATTTATTAAACTTTTTCTTGTGCTTCTTCTTTTTCCTCCCTATTCTTCTTTTTCCTAGTTCTTTTGCTCTTTCTTTCTCCTTCCTCTTCGTCTCTTTTAACACGGCAGCCCTTACCAGATCTTGTTTGTCTTAATTACTCGCGATTTTCAGCTTTTTTTATCCATGTTATCTCCTTCCCAGTTTTTTACTTTCATTGTACTTTGTCTTAAACAATGTCGTCTAACCATCTAGTTGGAGGTTTTCCTCATACCTGAGATCCCATAGGATTTTAAAAAGTGGTGAATTCATTACTTTCAGGGTCTCTTGAGACATATCCAAGCCATCTGAACCTATTACTCCGGATGACCCGTATAATCTGCGGCCACCAATAAAGTCTATAATAATCAAAATTATATCTTGTTCGTCAACAGCCTCTCCCCTTCACTGAGAATTGTTTCATAATTATATATATATATACATATATTAAAATATTAAATATTATTAATACATTCTTATTTATATTTAATCCTAAAGGATTAAATCTAATATCGTGTAAGTTTAAAAAGCTGAACATATTGGACTATTATAAGAAATTGGCACTTTGTAAAGGCTTATAATTTTATTAACCGTGTAATTCAAATTAAATTAAAGTATAAAGAATTATTTTTCTCTGATAACTACTCTCAATCGAATTTAGTTTGTTTTATTCATTTTTAACGTATGCATACGCCAAGTACAAATTCAAAAAATTATTAAAAAACAATTAATTTATAAGAAATAATTAAAATGATAATAATAAAAATTAATAAAAAATAGTCAATAAAATTAAATAATTCTCATTATCAGAGATCTCCTATAGTGGTGTAGGGAAAGATTTAAAAAAAATTTATAATTCTCTCTCACACATCTAAATAATTAGGTAGCATTTTCTATTTGGGTAGCATATTTACAGTTACTACTAAACTTCTTATACGTCAAATTCCTCCGAAAGAAGCTGGGTCATTTAGAGCCCTTTATATGAAAAAAAATGTATTAATTAAATATAAAATAAAAAATTGAGAGCTGCTGTGCTGGAGTATTTTTTATTCCATTTCATTCATTCAACTCGTTTCTTTCGCGAGTTGTAGATAATTCGAACGAAAGTAGACCATTAGTTGACACCATGCCAGAGTTCATTGAGTAGCCTTTCATTAAATATTCAGCACAAATTCATTCATTGACCGAGAAAGGCAGGAAGCATTTAATGACCATAGGTTTACCACAAATGCTTTTTTATTGCTCTGTGGAACTCTGCTCTCAGATGTTCAAAAATTTAGTCTGCCCGCTAGTACGGTTGCCAGCGCACAAATTACACCTCGTGCAGTTATACTGCATCAAACTCAGTTTGACTGATTTAGATGAAAGTTGTATTTGTCATTTATTCTGGCATTGTTTGAAATGTTTTAGATACTTGCAATTTACAATTCGGAATTTTCTATCATTGTTTATTTAATATTAATAAATAAGAGATTTTATAGCTGCGTTTAGAATTTTTTCTATTCAGTAGATTTTTTAATCAGCGGAAAAATCAAACCAAGTCATTTACAAATTTTTGATTAAACGACAATCAAACAAATTTACATATTTTTAATTAAACAAATTTTCGATTACGCTTCTTAATCAGTTGAAAAATCATACCATAGTCATTTACAAATGTTTGATTAAACCCATTCTCATACACGCTATTAAAACGTGGTTATTTACTGAGAAAGATCATGAGAATCTTGTCATATTTACAAGGAGAAGCTTATTTAGAGAGGTAAAATGTGGTAATCATTTTAAAAGTAAAACAAACTTGGAAATTTATAAGTTACCAGAAATTATTTTATATTTACAACAATACAGAGAAAAGGCAGGGGGAAAAATAATTGGATTATAATCACACCACTAAAAAGATCATCTTGACTAAACAAGTGGTCAGCTAATGAGACACACGTGATATTTTTGTAATTCGTGGTCAGTTCGTATTTAGGAGCTGGTGGGTAAAGTAAAGTAAGAGTTCGTCTTCAACTGGACTTAACTATGAATATGTACTAAAAATGAGGATAACTTAGAAGGATTGACTGTCTAGAAAAAGGCATAAAGACTTAAAGTGACAAATTGGAAAACCTATGCCAAGAGCAGAGTGGCACATGGAATTCCAACGAGGGCCAGGGCCCATCCGAGGCTGTTGGGGCCGTGAATAGGAAGAATTTGAATTTCTTGCTGAAAATAAATTTTTAATGCAAAAGCATCTTTATACGTACACTGAGAATAAGGATGGGTTTGTTTTGTTTACAGTAATAGTAAAGTGAAAATATTTCACCCCTTCTCCATTTTATTACCAAGTGACATACTTCACCATGTCATCACATTAACATATACTAACAGTTAAGAAACATATTGTAGATATATTTTAAATTTTATTTTTAATTTTAGCTCATAAAATGGCATTTACGAGCAAAACAAGAAAAAATAGTTACATGTACGCTTATTTTGATAACAAAATATGAAAAGAATTGGGTGCTTGCATTTTAAGAAAAAGACCTCCCATACCCATACCTATGACGTCAGCGCCAGCTAATCTTTATCGGCAAAATGACGTATTAAAGTTGAGCTAAGTTTCTCTACATAAGTTGGAATGTTAATTAACGATACGTTAATCAAATATATATAGAGCCGTATCGCACATCGAATTAGTTGAAATATAATTCCTTCTCGTCTACTTCTTTTGTATAACTTAGATTTATTATTTGTTTATGTATTTTATTATAACCGTGATATATTTTTGCTTTGTGTATCTGGCAACTTCGATGCATGTTAGTTTGTTTATGTTCCCCATGTCTTTATGCCTGTCTTTGTGTTGAGTCTCTGTGTATAATTATATAGTGAAAAAATTTAAATCTTTGTAAAATCTTTGTATATCTTTGAGAAATCTTTGTGTGCAATCTTTGAGGAAGAATATAGAATGTGTCACTTAAGAGAATTGATACTTGACGGGCTTGGCTTACTCGAAATAGAATGGGAAGAACAGTAGCTAACGTAAACAAATGTCACTTACCAACAACCAATCAGGATCGAGATACCCACACTATGTCACGTGCAGGAATCCCATTATAAAAATAATAAAATTCAAATATTTAATCTGCTGATTTTAAATTACCTTATTTTGATGTCACTCTGATTGTTACTCTCTCTCTTTCTCTCCCTTGTCACAATTTCACAAACCTACTCCCTCCCAAGAGTGACATTATGTCTAGGTGCTAAATAAGAAAGAGTTACTTATTTATTTATATGGAAATAACTTCCTTCCTCATTTAAAAAAGTAAATTTATTGTGCTATTTAAGCACAAAAGAAAAAAATTTAAAAAACATCTATGGGTTAAAATAAATTTTCTAATACCAAGCTGTTAAATTACAATCACACCAACAATTCCTTTTATAGACAAATTACATAAAGAATTGCTTTACAAGTGTCTAATATATTCACCAGTGGTGGGAAAAACAACATTTTCGTTGTAGTTAACTCAAACTACTTTATAACAATTGTAGTTAACTACTACTACTTTTTTTTAAATGTTGCGACTGCAAACTACCTTCGAAATATTGGTAGTACAAATTAGCTCGCTCCGTTTTTTGAGTGGTCAAAAATGCTTTTTTTTTTCAGAACAAAATGAATGAACAGATTTATTAAAGTATTGTCCATCGCTGGCTACTACTTTTTCCGTCCTTTCAGACAATTTTCGAATTCCATGTAGAAAAAATGTCTCATCTTTTGAGGCAATCCAAGTTAGGAGACAATTTTCAATTTCTGCGAAAGTGAACCGGTGACCTGCCAAATCGTGCTGCATTTGTCGGAACAACAGCTAATCAGAAGGAACAACGTCCGGTGAATACGGCGGGTGCGGTAAAATGCCCCACTTGAGCGTTTCCAAATAATTTTTTAAGGCTTTTGCGACATGAGGTCGACCGTTATCATGCAGAAAAATAACTTTGTCATGTCTTTGCTCGTATTCTGGTAGTTTTTCTCATATTGCACGGCTCAAACGAATCAATTGTAGCCTATACCGACCGCCTGTAATGGAATCGTCAAGTTGTAGCAGCTCATAGTGTACCATTCACCATTCACATAGTGACACCATTCACCATTCTTGAAACGTCGAAACCATTCCCTACATTATTTATCACTTGGAGCATTGTCACCATAAACTTCTACAAGCATTCGATGCGTTTCAGGTGCACTTTTCTTCTAATTAAAGCAGAAACATAAAAACCTTCCGCAAATGCTGCTTAGTTGCCACAAAATTTGACATATTCAACAAAATAAAAAACAGGGTTTTTATATGAAACTCAAAGCGATTTAAACTGAATATTATTGACAGATGTCTAACCTCTCTGAAACCACCGAAACCAGCTATCACTATGAAACATTCATAACAGCCAGAGCCATCCTTTCAAAACGTACCGAACTAATTTGTACTCCCAATATAATTACTACTTCACTACAGAAGACATACACACTTTACTGGAGAGCATAGTTCACACCAATGTTTGAACAAAAATTGGCTTAGTCAAGTATGAGAAGTTATTGAGAAATTTAAATTCATCTTTACATGAGATAGTTTGTTATTCTAAAGCCCTTCTTACGAATTTGTTCTTTTAACCTTCAAACTGTATGCTCTTCTTGACAGTAAATATTTAATTTAAGAAATAAGAAATTATCTAATATTTGAAATTTAAGTGATTAATGCTTTTTTATATCCTCTAAGAAATAAAGTACAGTGCGCTAAATAAAAAATGGAACACCCAGAATAACTTTATACCTAATGATCGGATCTTCACATTCTAGGACTCAATGTTAATGGTTCTATTTCCAATGATTCCTTTGTTTACAAGATTTCAATGATAATGAATAAAATAACTTAAGGACATGAAAAAAATAACTGCTGCCAACCAAAATGAAAAAAAAATAATAATAAACTCGCTGTTCTGGAGCATCAGACATAAATCTTATTAAAGCTTTGCCACAGAAGTATTCTCATTGCTTGCGTTGCAAAGGACCTGCAAAAAATTTGCCCCAGATTCGAAATTTTTTTTTTGCGTTTGAACTTTGTTTCGTTACTAAACTTAAAAAGTAGTTGCCAGAAATAGCTACAAACTACTGTTTCTTTCTTCTTTTTTTTTTTTATTTTTTTTTATCGCACTACAAGCTACACTACTTCTCTTAAGAAGTAGCGCTCTACACTACAAACTACGAAAAAAATTACTGACTACAGTAGTTTCACTACTTGAAGCGCGCAACTTCCGACCATAGATATTAAATTATGCCATCATTAGGTGTCTTATTATTAAAATGTGTTCCAAAACTTAGTCATTATACAAGAAAAACAACAAGAGTGTTGAGATTTTACTTACCAATAACTGTATTTTTATTATTCTTTAATAATGATTAATTTCAGTTATTAAAAAAATATTTACTGATAATTTTTTAAATTAGATAAAAAAGAAAGTTTTCATAAAGAGAAAAATGGGAAAGGTGATAAATATCTTTTCTCACTAGCTTTAAATTAATTGAATTTTTTTCAACTCACTACATATGGCAATGGATTAAAAAAATTAAGATCTCTTCGTTGACTTCGTATCACAGACCATTCTAACAAAATTTATTTACTTTTTCAGTTCACTCCAAACAAAATAAACTACTTTTTACGAAAATTAAATGCTTGAACAAAATAGAAATACCCAAAAATAAATGGCGAATTCTATATTGATATGACGCTTGCATCTTATGGATAGCAAAAACTATTTATAAAAATGATATACTGCATACAATTTATGTGATTACAGACAAATCTAATGACATAAACAGCCTTGGGCAAATTTTCTAGACGCAATTTGTCCGGACGCTGTAGTTATGTCCAGAACACTTATCTAAGTTCTTTTCAATTTTGGGAGAGATAAATTATTCAGTGGATTCACTTAGATCTTGAAAATAAATTTTGTTAACTTACTTCTGGAGAGCTGCCAAGATAATAAGTTTTTTTTTTCTTTAACAATGAAAAAGTTTTTCTTTTTGTAATAAAATAGTAACGAAATAAGTATAATGTTATTTTTCTAAATGATATTACGACCTTTGGAGGTTAAATACAAAGTTAAAAATTTAAATGCTTACAATACTTTTTTGCAATATAAAGATATCTAAAAATGTAGGTTTTAATCATGGCATTAATCAAGAATAGAGTATACTATAACAGTAATATTTTATATATTAACTTTCAACTTTTGAACTATTAATCCTTTGACATCATTTGATTAAAATTTAATAACTACATCGGAAAAAATACTTCATTTGTCTATATGTAAATAAGTGCAAAAACAAATTATATCTTTCATCAGAGAGGCACTTATATTTTCTAAACTATTTGTCCCATTTCCTGAGGTTCAACATAAAAAACACACACACATATACACAAGAAAAGATATCTTACAAATCTAGACGGTTCCTAGATAACATGTCGGTCCGGGATAGCCTGATTGGTAGGATGTTAGGCTCGTGTTCGTGAAAACAGGAGTTCTAATCCCGCCGGCCGTATATTAAATGGTGAATGGTGCACGTTAAATCTTTCGGGGTCACAAAGTCCTCCATGTTCCCATAATAAGAAAACAACACCTCTGGGGGTACTGAATTGGAGGTTGATAGTTCTCTGATACAGGTCAAAACTACTGTCTGTGGATGAATGTATGGAGTATGAATGGGTGCTCCCTGTAAAACGGGCTGTGACGTAGTGTCTGATATCGTTTTCTTGTTCATAAGTGCAGCTACTAGAAAAAAGCAAGAGCAATATGCCTTAAAAATTCGCTTAATTTCAAGCAGGCTTGCTAGTATTGGCATATGTAACAACAGGCATATGTTACATATGCTAGTATTGGCATATGTAAGTGGCATATGTAACAACAACAGCAAACAACAACAGATGTCAAAAGTATAAATAAGTTCCTATAAAAAAATTAAAATAACTTTTCATACATAAAAATCTCTGCAACTCAAACCATTCATTCCTTTTATTTTTTATTCGTAGTAAGTCTTAGTCGATTCAGCGTGAGGTTCACAGCGTGGACAACAATACTTCACTTGTCTGGATACCAGTGCCAGTACAAAAAGGGTAAAAAGGTAAGAACAGGTGAAAGTACAAAATTGTATTTTTTGTACATAAAATCATTTGTAACTTCGAAGCTATTAATCCAGCCATCTCGTGTTTTATTTTTTGTTTTATAACCGGTGAAGCGCAGTCGTTAGCTGAGTTTGCGACTATCATGTCTATCGAACTTATATTTTAATGTTTTTAGGGTAAGAGGGAGATTTTAAAAATAAAAATTTTTATAATTGCCGATTTTTTTTGTTGATATTTTCATTTATTTTATTACTCAAATCAAGGGAAAATAAAAATTTCTCCGCGGCTTCTCAAGGAATAGAACATTCGCCGGGGATGGCCCATGTTCGAATGACAGCGGTGACTGGTTGATACGAGTTCTGCTTCCGGCTTGCACCGACCACAGTGCAGACGTAAAAATATCCGCAGTGGTAGACGAATCGTGGGTTAGAATCCTCTTCCCGTAGTGGGAGATTTTCTGTGGTTTTTCTGTTTTCTAAACTGTGGGAGATTTTCGTGGTTTTCCTCACCATATTACGCTAATGAGGGTCAATTCCAACTAAAATAGTTCTCCACGAAAGCTATTTTGTCCCAATGCTTGATCCCGGAGTTCCCTTGTCCTCTGTGCTGAGTTTAGAATTACAAGGCTACAGAGTTAAACATCGTCAGTCGTAAACTCAGAATTGGGTAGACTGTTTAACGCAGGTTATAAATAAAAGATAAAAAAATAAAATAAATAAAATAAAAAGAAACGACTTTCACCACATGAAGACTATTCGAGAATATAAAAGAAAGAAATGTCTACCAATTGTTGCTTAAAATTCGTCCTTTTTTATGGTTATGTATCGCATTCTGTCATGCTGAATCGTTCATATAATTCAGGGCTCGAAATTAACGGTTTTCTGTTTGCCTGGCGAGACCATTAAATTTTGAAGCGAACCGCCATAAAATAACTAGTAGTCGTTCCCCATCTAGATTAGTAATCAATATAAAGGAATGGTATGCTGTTTCAGGGTTTTTTGATTTTTAATTTCGTGTTTTATTTTTCATGGTTTGTTTTATCGTCACAAGATAGTATTTTTCATTATAATCATGAACATTTTACATTCTTTTTACTCTTAGTAATTTTTCATTTGAATTCCTTTTTTGACTTCGTTTTTTAAAAAAGAAAATAATAATAAATAAATGAAAAATTAAATAAAAATATCTAATAGATACAGTTAAACAGACCAGTGAAAATGTCTAGTTATATATCTAGTTATAGGTCTAGTTAGGTCTAGTCTAGGTCTAGTTATATATCTTTAGTCAATGGTGTTGTAGATAAATAATTAAATTGTGTTCTTTCCTTCTCGTACTTATAACTACTACATAAAGAGGGATCTCATGGTATTTTTTTTATTACAAAGCAACTTTTTGTTGTTATTAGTTTTATGCTTTTGAGCCTTCCATCATCCTCTACGTTTATGAAGCTCCTTTTAGGAGAGGAATGATTCATTCTCGACAAAATAAACAATCCACCAGAGTCGGTCGTTGATTGCAGTTTTGATTACAATTGTAATTGAATACATACAATTACTATGTAATCAATTACTTGTAATCGCGATTACAAATAATTACCACCACAAGTAATCATGATATTTTAATTCAACAGAGTCTGGGAGAAAGGTAATTGATTACATTTTCGGATTACAGCAACCAATTACTGGTTATCATGTTTACAAATTTTGATTACAACTGCTATTGTGATTATAATAATCAAGTACAGTAATCTGTTACTTAAAATCCTAGTTACAAACTTCCATAATTTTGATCACAATTGTAACTGTAATTAAGAAAATCAAATGCAATAGTCAATTACTTGTAATGATGATTACAAGTAATTAGAATACATGATTTGACGAAACTTTGATTGATGAACATGATTTGACATGTATACTTGTAATCATACATTTTGATTAGTTGTAATCATAATTACCCGTAATCGCTTCTTGTTGTGATTACAAGTTATTATGATTACTTGGAGCCACGATTACAGTTGTAATGAAAATATGGCGAATTATAATCCAGATTACAAGTAATTATTTAATGTAATCGATTTTTGCAATCTCGATGACCATTGTAATCAAAGCTGTAATCATGATTACAAGTAATTGATTTCTGGAATTGATTGTTGTAATCACGATTGCAGCTGTAATCAAAGTTATGATACGTTGTAATTATGATTACTTGTAATTGATTACTATAATCGACGCGTGTAATAGATTACATTTTTGTCCAACTCTACATTACACCACAGATATAACTATAAAGTTTCAAAATAAAAAAGCCTTTTAAAGAAATAATTTCAATAAGATAAATATTGTCTTAGAAATTCTCGTGCTGTTGGGTCATCGACTTCAAATGAAAAATAGCAAGTTGCACTCGTCACTATGGCGACAAAATGGCAGACATAAAGGGTCAATAACAGGCTCATTAAGGTTAAGACTAAATTCTTTAAAACCACACTCATTTCTTTTTCTAAATTAAGATAAGAGTCACACCTTTAAAAAAAATAAATGAAGTAAGTCTGCGTTGATTAGATACATTTTAAGAAGAAGAAAAAAATTGGAAATAAGGAAAAAATTACTAATAATTGCAATTACGCTTCTTCTTTATTAAAATTAACCATTTCTTTTTAGATTCATTGCTGTTATTTATGATTAAAACCTAGAATGGTAAAAATTACATCTAACTATGAATTTCATTCGTTCTCAATTTAAATTAACTTCTTTTAATTTTCATTTCTGTTATTCATGTATAAAAATTAGAGATAAAAAAAATTACAAATAGCTAATTATTATGTTCCTTTTAATTTAAAATTAGTATTTTAAATTTATTTTCATTTCTTATACATAAAAGTTAGTACCAGAAGTAATCGGAAATAAATAAAAAAATTTATATGCATTATACGCTCACTATCAGTTAAATTTAATATTTTGTTAACTTTAACTTAATAAATTTCAATTTAATAACTTTTAAAAGCCGCGACCACTGAGGTTCAATCCACAGTGGAGGCTTGAAGCCGAACCAGAATAAGATCGATGGGCACCAGCTTGTTTGGGAAGTGAAGGTGGCGAGTGCGTAATGCTGACCATATTACCACAATAATGCCGTTTTTCTCACAATTATGGAGCCCCAACCACCATGACCTCGCTGGCTCTTCACAACGGGTTGTTACGGGGATACAATAATTTTTTTTGTAAACGCAATTTTTTTATTATTATTCTTAATTATATATGAAAGTTGAAAACTAAAAATTACGAATAAACACATAAAATAAAGTTTAACCTCAACTAGAATTTAACTTTAAATAAAAAAAATTAAATTAGAGTCTATTCGGGACTCTGCAATTAATAGTTCGCTTCGCCCACCAACCCCCACAATGGGTTAAATAATTTTTTTTTTTTTTATGATAACCAGATGGTTACATCTAAATTAAAAAGTATTCAATTGAAAGTCCCCAAAGCTTTTAATCTCTATTGACGCAGATTTGGCTTCACAGATTCAGTTCCCTACAACAGGAGGGCAAGTTATCATAGCTCTTCCAAGGAGAGATATTTTTTTTAATGCCTTCATATAAATGTGCGTCTTTAAAAGTGAAAATTTGATATAAGTAATATCTTCAATCATTTAAGGGAGCGTATTTTAATATTTGGAAGGAAGGTAACTTTTAAAATCTTTTTAATAGGAGATATTTTTCCTGGAAAATTTAGTATATCATCAGTATGTAACTTCACAATATAAGAAATAAGTGAAGCAAATTTACAGCCAGTGGTTTAGTTTGAAGAGAAATGGAAATTTTAGGGGTGGTTGGTGAGGTTTAAAAATAATTTTAGTGAAGCTTACTTAATATAATATTTTTTTCTTTAATTTTTTTATTATTTTCAGTGGGGATTATTTTTTTTACCAAGTTCATTACAATTTCAACTCAAAATTACAACTAAAAAATTACATTTATAACCAGTGGATTTGTTGAACTAAGACATTAGTTTTAATTATTTTTTTTCGGGGGGAGAGCATTAATTTTTTTAACATTTAACCTTTTTTTCAAATCTTTTAAAAAAAACTTTTTTAAAACCTTCTAAAAAAATCTTTTTAAGAAAAACTTTTTTTAAAACCTTTAAAATATTTTTTTTGGGGGGAAAGGGGAGGAGGAGTTATTATTTTGATAATTTTTAATAAATCTTTATTATACCCAGAAAAGATGTTGGAGTTTTTACGCAACAAATCTTTATTTTTTGTGACAAGAGTGTTAACAAACGTCCTTTCCAGGAAGATGAACCTGATATATATATTTGAGTTCATTAGTAGATAAACTCTTTAACTTTGGTAAAAGAATTTTAAATTCCTTGGTACCAGTTTTCTAAGAATCGGAATGTAATGCCCAAATTGATGACGGAAAGAGGGATCTTAATAGGACAGAAGAAAAATATTTTCCCGAATATACTGAAGAGAGAGAGAGAGTTAGAAGCAAAACAGATTGATCTGTGAATTTTGAAAAAGTTATACGTAACCCCTTCGCTTAATCAACCAAATCCTTTGTTTACCGACTATCAACAATTATGAACTACTAGTGGGCTGCGCCACCTGATCGCTAACTCTCGCCAACCCCCGAAAATTGCTACGCAATCTTATATGGTTTGCTTCGCTCGCTACTAACTTAGGTACATTGCAAATGCACAAAATTCTAAGAATTCAAAACAATTATTCAAATCCATAAAAAAAACTTTTTCTTTTTTTTAAATTACATCTTTTTAGTAAATACTAAGTCAATAAAATAAATTTGAATTCAAATAAAGACTCATTGAATGAGATTCATTTTTCAATGAATAACTAATAATAATAAAACAAATAAATTCGTGATATAAATCAAAAATCTTCAAATAAATTCGTAATACATAAATTCGTGAAAAAAAAAGCGTTTTCCACAAAATACTAAAATAGAGATCTATCGACAAAGACTACTCACTTCTTCCTAGCTTAATAGTATGAGATTGCCGCAGCTGATAGGGTGAATTTCGGAAGAGATCACATTTGGTGAGAATGCTCTCTGGTTATTTCAGTTTCCGTTTTTAAAAGTGCTATATGTTGAGCCACCTCAGCTAGATTTGGCATGTGACATTTTTAGCGGCAATCATTGGTCGATTTTCTAGTGTTGCCACTCGGGGAGTTGTAATGAGGCTTTTTTGTCGCCGTGTAAGAGAAATATATATATAGATTAACAACATTAACTGTTACAAGATGTTCTGCGGAAAGGGTACTAAAAAAAGTTTAATTTATTAAAAACAGTTTTCGTCATGTTTGAGAATTGGTATTCTCACAGGTAAAAGAAAAAAGGACGTGAAGAACAGCCCGGGAAATAAAAGCAAATATAAATAAATAAATAAATGAAATAAACAAATAAAATAAGTAAATAAAATAAATAAATGAAATAAATAAATAAAATAAATAAGTAAAATAAATAAATTAAATAAATAAATAAAATAAATTAAGCATCAGAAAAAAGTGAATTGATCTGAATACAGCTTAAATTTAAATCTATCATATATTTTACAACAGTGTTGTATTTTGTAAAATCACGGATATCTTTTCTAGCATTTGGAATTTTTTAAAACTTTTTACAACGAATAACTTTATGCCAAGGAGTTGAAAAATAAAATTAAAATTGGGAATAAAAAAGAAGTGCATCACTTTTAAACGTTTCTTAAATAAGCTGTTACTCACTTTTAAACTTTCCGATTAATTAATCGATTAACCAGCTTCACTACCGCTGCTTGTATTCTCAATTTTTTTCTTGTATAAACATAACCAGATTTTTAACGTTTAAAAAAGAGCAGACGATTTCAATTTTAAAAGATCTGAGGATTTCTTCACAGAATTCATTAAGTGTTAAAAAAAAAAACTTTGCCCTATTTATCAAACACTTTTGTTATAATCTTTCTTAACCCATTTTCGCTGTGAGCAAATGCATTTTAAATGCAAAATTAAAAAAAAATGTTTAAGATTTTATTCTTTTAAAAGCATTACAGAGAGTAAAAAATACAACGTAAATAAACGAAAAGGCAAAGAAACAGTGTCTCTGAAACTTCGCCTGCTACATTTTAGTTCGAAAAATTATGTATTAATAATGAATAATTCTGTGTACTTATTATTTTATGATTAAGTTGTGTTCTTATCTGTCTATATTTACTTGTTAAATAGTTTTAAAAGCAGAAATTCCGAGTTTAGAATGAATAAAATGCTATAATCGGGATTTACATGAAGTTTTAAGGAAAAGATGCACTTGCTAAAAGTTCATTTATATAATAAATAAAACAAATGTAATTTCAAAAATAAATAAATATCCTTACCTATGAAATGTAAAAGATCCTTCTTCGACAAATTTTTCTGTACAACTAAATGCCGTACAGTAAACCACCTTATTTTAAGATTTTTAACATTAAAATTCCCGCATCGATTTTCTTCCATTGCAAGGACAAGGAGAAACGGGTGGTAGAAAATTTCTCTCTTTATCGGCCCTCCACTCATGTGGTTTCATCCTGAGTACGAAAATTATCGTGATGTCCCCGTTCTATTTATATTTCTCCTCTATGGTAAAGAGAGTTTTGCTAATTGATACATAATACATGATAATAATATCATATGTGATATATAATTAATAGAAATATATAATTAAAGGAATTATGTAATTAAAAGAATTATATAATTAAAAGAATTATATAATTAAAAGAAATAATTTTTAAAATGGAATTGAAAATAAAATTTAAAATTATTTTGCTAATTTGATCTTAACTGTCACTGTTTGTCTGAGTTAAAATTGTGATCTAGATCTGTCTTGATTAGCAAAAACGATTGAAAACTCCTGAAAAATCTCACAAGTAGATGTTTAGCGTTGTGAGAGAGTTTTTAACTTAGGATAAACTTGATCGTTGTTGTTTCTATAAATCCATTTGCTTCCAAATGGCTCACAAAGAAAAAATATTGTTAACCTATTTTGTAAATTTTTTAATAACATTAAATGTTAAAGGAGAACAATGTGATTTCAACAAATTTAGACAGGATAAGATCGTGCCAAATATCATACCTGATGTTCCAAAGGAGCAATTGCAAGTAAGATTCTGCTTTACAATTAAACTTCTTGCTTATTTAAGGTAATTTAATAATTAAGACTATTTATAATTAATTATGAACTGATATATGCTTGATAAATCTGAAGAATTGTTAAATAATATAACTCTGTAAATAATGAAATTTGAATTTGTATTCAATGTTTTCATAGCATTTGGCATTTAGGCTTATTTTCATGTTATTTCTTTCTCTCTTCGATATTGTCTTCTAATTCCGGCACTACTTTTAATAAACCCATTCAGTAAATTCAGATGTACTATTGATGTTTGGCGATCAAATAAGTGTTAAGTCTGATAAGCAGTTTTCCAAGCTTTATTACATTTGATTTACTCCAACATATTACTTTTTTTTTCAATGGACTCGAATGAAAACAGTGCTATTTAAATAAAAGTGGTTAAATTTAACATAAAATCAACTTATCAACGAAACTAAAGCAGAGACAATATTTCAAATATGGTCAAATTAAAATATAATTCGCAACTTGGGTCTTGATAAATAAATTCAACATGATATAAATGTTTTAACAAGTAAATAGATTTCACCTTATCAAGAATAAATATACAAATACGGTTTTTGTAACATTTATCAAAAGAAAAAAGAAACTTTTTAAAAGCACTTACGCCAAAAAAATTGTACACAAGTTCTGGAAACAAAGCTCTGTGGATAAACCACTATGCATTAATTATTTACTACATGTTTACTTGTTTTCCAGAACTTTAATTACTAATGTAACAATCTCCTCGGCAAATGGTACATTATTGGTGTTGTTAAGATAGAAAGGGAAAAAAAATACAAACCATTAAGCATTTTTGCATCAGATGTAAGGTGTTCCTGAAAAGTGTTTGTTACTACCTATATCTTATTTTCATCTAATAATTTCTCTTTCCCCTTTCCATACACTTACATGCGGATTAAGATAAACAAAAATATTTATAAAAGTACAAATTAATTTAATTACGATTGAATCGTTTTCTTTCAATAAAATAACTGCTTGTTTTATTGTTTTGTAGGTAATGTATGGCCCTCACAATGTAAGCTGCGCTGAAAATATCGACCGGATTGAAACAGAATACTCTCCCGGCTTAACTTATACTGCGAAGAACAATTTATTTTATACCATTGTTATGATTGGTAAGATTTAACATAGTTCAAAATTTGAGAGCAAGTGCACTCAAACAGTGAGAAAAGATCACTATTGTCGCGCATAAAGTAGCAACATTTCTAAATGTAAAAATGTTTTCGTCTTATAACTTAGCAAACACTTTAAGAAGGAATCATTAAGTCATTAAATGCTATGTGGAAAGTGAGAAAGCAATGAATCATGCATTTTTATCTTTAAGTGATTACAGCCATTTAATAAAAAATGAACCCCAATGTCTAACAGCACAGTCGTTAAGACCAGGGCCGGATTTAAGCTTGGCGGGGCCCTATGCTACTGAAAATGAGGGGGCCTTTTAAGTTCAATTCTATTTCCATACACCTGAAGTAAACTGTCGTATTTTTTATTGCTGAATATTAACATTATATTATTAAAAATTTGATAATATTGCTTGATTGTTAAATATATTGATTGTGATGGGACTATAATATAGAGCCTTTCTATTATTACACATATTTTTTGAACGAGGAACACATATTTATTACACATATTTTTAAGAACATCATAAGCACAGAGTAAAGATTTGGTATGTCAGAAGAACCATTATATGTTTAACAGAGTTTTTTTCCCTTGAAATTCTGAATCTATGTTATTTGGAATTTTAAATGATTTTTTTTTTTTTTCGAATTCTTTTTTTCTAAATTGTTTCTTTTTTAAACGTTACATTTCGCTTTGCTGCTCTATGACTTAGAAACATGAAATTATGAAGGTGTGTCAAAAAAAAGCAAGGAGTTAGAAAGAACACAAGAAAATACAATTTGATTATTAGTTTTATTTTTTTTAATAACCGCCGTTGAACAACCGACTTAATTTGAGTTTACGATTACAAATGTTTAACTCCGTATAATATTGAATAATCACCTTATAATTTTGAACTCAA
Source organism: Parasteatoda tepidariorum (assembly GCF_043381705.1). Lineage (NCBI taxonomy): Eukaryota > Metazoa > Arthropoda > Arachnida > Araneae > Theridiidae > Parasteatoda > Parasteatoda tepidariorum. The sequence continues at coordinate 72,727,921 of NC_092207.1, forward strand.
TCCAGAAGAGAAGAGAATTGGATCAGTACCCAGAGGTATTGATTTGTTGTGAGAACTTAGAGGACTTTGTGACCACGGCAGATTTAACATGCACCAGTCACTATTTTATACATGGGTATTCTTCGGCCGGCTGAATTCGAAATCAACGCCCTGCCAACCAGGCTATCCCGGCCAAATTATTAGTTTATTTTATAATAGTCATTGAACAGCTAACCCAATTTCGAGTTTACGACTACTAATGTTCAACTTATTAGACTTCTAATTTTAAACTCAATTCAGAACACAAGGGAACTCCAGGATCAAGTATTAGAAGAAATTTTCGTCTTGGAGGGGGACGTTTTGATGAAACTGACCAGCATTTAAGTTACATGATGAGGAAAACCACAAAAGCTTTCCACTGTCAGTCTGACAACAAGGGGACCTATGATCCATCTACCACTGAGGATATTTTACTTCGGCACAGTGGCTGGTGTAAGCCGGGTGTAGAATTTGGATCGACCAGCCAACACTGGGATTCGAACTCAGTGCCCTTGAGTCCATCTTCACTGGGTAATAACTCTGAAGGAGGTACCAATTTTATTGATTTGCCAAATTTTAGTCATTTTCAAAATGTAAATAGAAATTCAATCGTAATTTTTGTAGAATAAAAAAGATGGAAATAAATCGTTTTTCCTCTTAATCTGCAATGATTAATCAGAAGCAACCATGAGGGTTAGTGCGCAAAATGAACAGGGGGTGTAGCTTTCTAGTTTTTTAAATACTTGTTAGATTATTAATTTTTAACATGCACACTTTAAAAAAAATAAGAAATACATTTTTCAGTATTAAGAAATAATAATTAAAAACTGTCATCAGCTGGAATAGAACCCGCGATCTCACAGTTTTGTGTTAGATTTCATAATCATCAGCCCCAAATATACACACCTGCCTTGCGGATATTTATTTATTATTATTATTTTTTAAAATTTAATAAATGAAGTTATTTGGATACTTGACATTCTTGAACTGGATACTTTAAGTGCTTGACATTCGTTATTACAGAATGAAAATCTTGGAAAGACAAATGTTAGTTAGTATTTAATTAAAGAAAAACCCGTATTAAAATCTAACAAATTGTCCCTGATAAATTTTGTGGCAGTAAAAAAAATATTGAAGCCTGATGCATGTCCGGATTTTTGAAACACTTTCCAGTTTTACTATTTAATCAAATTGGTTTCGATGTCTTTCATCCCGCCTGTCTCATTAGTGATTCAGCATATTTCGATATCATTTTTGATTCGTTCTTACTTAATATTAATTTGTTTGCGACAATTAATTTGTATAACTTTTTTACTACATTTTTGCGAGGAGTTTAAAAATATAATATCGAGGGCATTAACTGAAGTTAAATTGGCTTTCTTTGTATACCTCTTTTACTTACATCATCCACACACCCACACGCGACCTACTGCTTCTTAGAAACTGATATTAAATAATCTCTTGATCAAATGATGAGACAAAATTTGCCTTTTAAACAAATCAAAAAACTTTTCTACCTTCCAAAATTGTTAATTTTTAAATAATTTATTAATACTCAAATTGTTTAAAAGATATGTTCCTTTTCATTGACAACACAGTTTTATATTTTATCTAGCCATTTATTTATATTTTTTAAACGTATTTTTTATTTGTTTTTATTTTATTAAATTAAATGCACAGATTTAAAATAAAAACAAATCTGCCAAAATTTTATAATTGGTTCAATTTGCAATTTTAAGAAGTTATTTCGACTTTGAAAATTTGAAATCCTTATAAATTAAAAATTTGGATGCCCTATTAACTTTAAGCACAAAATAACAACAAAAATCAGGGAGTTAAAAATACAAACAAGTATGATCAATAAGCAATAAAAGCATAAGCTAACTAAATAAATGAATTTTGTGTACGAAATATCATATTTTACAAATTAAACATAATTCATATTTCGGGGATACATGGAAAATTTGGTCAGACAGGAGGTTTGAACAATATTTTTTACATATATATTTAAACATTTTTTTAGCTGATGATCACTTGATTTCAATGCTCTATCAAGCAATATCACATGTTGCTTCTGTCTATTAGCAGTAAATGAAATTACCACATCTGTTGTCTCAATTTCATCCAAAATAAACCAAATCAAGAATTTTGGCAGATGCGCCTGTCAAAGAGGGAATTGAATGGGGGCCCACCATTTAAATAAATAAAGAAAGGAGTTCACGGATTCATGCACAATTAATTTGGAAAATAACAAATTAAAATCAATTACAATAATTAAGTAAATTAAACAATTAAGCTAATTAAAACATTTAGGATAATTAAAAGGAAAAAAAGTTTTTGTAATAAATTGGAAAACATATATTTTGCAAAAAAGAAAAGCTAAAATTAAACGAGAAGCTCCTTAACGACAATGAGACACAACGGAAATCTCGAAACAGAGTGACCCTAAACAAGATTCTCCCACAGCCCTAGAAATTTTCTAGGACAAAAGAGCCCACAGCAATTTAAAGAAGCTGAAAACTTAGAAGCTCTCCCACAGTGTAAATTGAGGCGGCTATTTGACTACTTCATGGAGTACCGCTTTTAAGGATCCATGGACTACTCCCATCACTGGTAGCTACGAAAGCTACAGGATATTTTCATCAGTCAAAAGGCCTTTTTATTGCTCTTTTGGTTAAAAAAGTAACAATTATTTTATACTTGTAAACACTTCTATTAGATTTTGAAAAGCGTTCGCCAATATAATAAAGAAAAGAAAATGTATTTTAGGCTTCAGAGGGCTCCAGCTCCTAATAAAACTTTAAAAAAAAAAAAAAGGAAAAAGTTGAATCTGGAGGCCCTTGCCATCTCGGGGCCCCAAGCTACAGCTTATTTAGCTTATACGTAAATCCGGCCCTGGTTAAGACATTGAGGTGTCGTTGCGAAGGAACTGAGATTCTGTCTCTGGTGGCGACTTGAAACCAACCCACCTTCAGATGGGTGGGTACTAATTTATCTTGAAAGTAAAGGCTGTCGGTAAGCAATGCTGACCACATTACCACAGTCATGCCGTTGGCCACGAAATTGTGGAGTCTTAAGCTCTATGATCCTCCTAGCTCACATCGCCTTGTTGAGGAAATTCATAATCCACTAACCGGTTACTAGATAAAATCCGTTTGGATCCTGCACCAAATTGGTTGCCAAGTTTTGGTTATAAATGGAAAAGGCCACGGAGAAAGTATATAGAAAACGAACTAAGAAACACTTTCCGGAAGGGGCAAACTCGAATGGAATATTACGTTGTACTATTCCGGGGAAGCCATTATTATATAAACTTGCCAAGAGATGGCGAAGAAGGCCGATCAAGTTTTCCCCTTTTGTGATTTTTTTTTTTTTCAAGTTTTCTGAGTTCCAATTTTCGATTGCCACCACAACATTTAGTAACTAATATGTTGCAGCGCAAGAATAAAATAATTGATTGGTGGAATGGATGATTAGAGTGAAATGATTTGAGCAAGATGGAACTAATAGTTTTGATGTTATAAGGATTCTGACTAGACAAAATCAGGACATGTTTTTTTTTTATTTTTTTTTTTTACGCGAACTCCAATGAAATCAAATTTTAGACGTTGAACAATCAGTTTTAAGGTTGAGATTTTTAGCATAAAAAGGTTTTAGTCAAAAACTATGATTTTTATCAAGACTTCATAATTTCTTAAATATGAGTCTTTCTGACTAAACTTGGTCTTATTTAGTACGGCTTAAAAAATACATAAGATCTAATACTTTGTTTATCTACACTGCAATTCCAAGCGTGTAAAAAGGTTTTATTTTAAAACTGTATTTTTATACATAAAACTTTTATAATTTTTGAAGTATTAGACTTCGTTTTGGTTTCATTAGATTCATTGTTTAAAAAAATACGGAGAAAACAATGCTAAACCTCACTTGCCTTGTAACAAGTATACAAGTAAACAAGTGTAACTCAAAATTTGCGCTGTTTTAATACGAAAATGTAATAGTTTTTAAATTATTGGTCCCGTGAAATTTGATTTGGTTTACTCGATTTAGCGAAAACATAAGTACGTCGAAAATAAAATCTTACTTGTTCAAATAGCAAACTTCTGATGCTTCTTAAAGGATGATTATGAACTAATTATTTGCATTTTAGATACTTTAAAAAAATAACAGGCATAGTTTTCTAAGCTTCTTTGGGGAGTGATAGTGTTTTATTATATGTAACTTTCAAACTCTTCGCACAAGCAGTATCTTATTTTATTTATAGATCCAGATGCTCCAGATCCATACAAACCAGTGTATGCACAGTTTCTTCACTGGTTAGTCGTCAACATCCCAGGCAATAAAGTAGAAGAAGGAAAGGTTTTAACTAAATACATGAAGCCGAGTCCTCCACCTTATTCTGGTAATTTTTTTACCTTTTCACTTCGAAAAAATTTTAATGTTTTTGCTTAGTATTAAAAATATTGATAAAATTCCACATGCTTAATAATTGTACCTCGGTAGTCGAACTTATGCTTAACCCAGTGGTCGGAAGTAGTGCGCTACAAGTAGCGAAACTTCCGTAGTAGCTACTTTTTTCGTAGTTTGTAGCGTAGTGAGCTATTTTTTAAAAGAAGTAGTATAGTACAAAATTCGAGGAGTGTGATACAAAAGAAAAAAATAGTAATTTGTAGCGATTCCTGGCAACTACTTTTAACGTTAGTTAAATAAAGTTCAAACGCAAAAAATGTTTTCTAATTTGATTGATGCAAATCCTTCGCGGGCCCGTCAAAGTACTCAATCAAAATGCTTCTCTTTTGCGGAAGAGCGTTAATTAGATCTACGTCTGATGATCGGAAAAATCGGTCAAGTTGTTCCTGAGAAATCGAATTTTTCTGACTTTTTTAAAATTCGATTTCACAAGAGCTATAAACTGCATTGTGATATCTGATGTCCATGTACGTTCTGATTTCGTAATTTAAAATATCATTTGAATTAATTAATTAGCATATTTGCTGTCACCCCCTCAAACCATTGAGATTGAGTCCTAGAACTTGAAGATCCGATCATTAGATCAAAAGTTATCGGAAGTTATTATTCGGAGTAATCAGTTTTTTATTCATCGCACTGTACTTGATTTCGTAGAGTATATGAAAAAGCATTGATCACTTAAATCACAAATATTTGATAAATTCCTACTATTTCTTAAATCATTGTAGAGAAAAGCATAGAGTTTGAAAGTTTAAATAACAAATTCGTAAAAAGTGCTTTAGAATAAAAAACTATTTCATGTAAACATGAAACTTCTTAATATCTCCTATTTAATCAAGCTAATTTTTTATTCAAAATCATTTTGAATATTGGTGAAAATAATCTCCAGTTAAGTTTGTCTTCTAAAAACAACGAAATAGTGACTACATTTCGAAAGCAGTTTTCAGTCGCTACATTAAAAAAAAGTAGTTGTAGTTAACTACAATTGTAATAAAGTAGTTGTAATTATAGTTAACTACAAAGAAAATGTAGTTTTTCCGACCACTGGCATAACACTTTGACGCAGATGGGACACCATGTCCCTTTTATGTATTTTTTTTCGGACTCACTAATTACAAGAAAAATACATTTTGATATTTTTTAATTAGGAGAAAACAGTCTGTTAGTTATTAAAAAAAGTCTGTTAGATTATCAGAATGACATTAGTACTAAAATATATAGATAAAAAAAATAGTTTGAAAATTTATTTTCATTCATATTCAAAAATGTATCAATAATTAATTTCATGAATTAACGAAATTTCAATGAGTAATAAATGTTTCTCTTAGATCTAAACAAGTGCAAATAAGTACTAATTTGAATATTATTGTTTTGAAGATTTTATCCTTAATGCAGACAAAATACAACGGTGTTACATGCAGTATTTTATAACCAAAAATTATTAAACTGCTAAATATAATATTTTTACTTCTTTTTACCAAAATTAATATAAAACAATTTAAAAAAAGTATGAAAAATATGTTTTATAAATATTCTGATTCAAAGGGTTATAATACAGTGATCATGAGTACAGTGACCAAGTAAAAATCTTTACAAAGTTAATACAAATAACATGTGTAACGATTTTTTTTCCTTACAGGCCGGCACTGTAGCACGAATTAAATTATCTTAATTTTTGTACGAATTCAAGCTCAGACATACCTATCTAAAGGAATGTTTACTATCTATAATTTAAATGAACCTTAAAAACTTTATTTTTAATCCTAAATGAAATAAGTTGTTCAAATCAAAGGTATTATTTTATAAGTATTTTAAAATTAATAAATGTTTTATGTGTAGTTTTTTTTTCTCTTTACGCTACTATTTAACACTTATATTCTCTTTCAGATCCTCATCGATATATTTTAATCGTATATCAACAACGCTCATATATATTTAGCCCATCCTATATGGACATGAAGAAACGTTCTAGATTCAGTGTCAATGATTTTGCCAAAAGCCTCGATCTTTTTGGGCCCATAGCTGGAAACTTTTTCTACACAAAATATTGATGTTTGGATAAGGCCCAAAATTGGAAAATATTCGAGTATCTTTTTTTAAAGAATTTTGTCTCTGTTGTTAAATAAAATTGCTTTAGAGCAGTAAGGTTAAATGAAAATAAAAATCTTAAAAAAATGGTAGTTTATCGTCAACATTTCAATATGCGAGTATAACTTACTACACAACACTAAAACTTATTATCCGACACTAGGAGGTTATTCATCAAGTTGCCATTATGCATTTAACAAATCTGGGGTATAAAAGTTCTTGTACTTAGAGGTGCATTCAAAAATTTTAGAAATATTTTATCCTTCTACTGTAATTAAATCTGCAAAGTTTTTAATACTAAAAATATGTACTCAGCAGTTAAGTCGTTCACTTATTAATATTAAGAGCCAGTTTTTTTATGAATCAAGCTGTCGTAAATAGTTTAAAATGTTTGACACTTCAGGATATCTTCTTTAGGTAACACTTTCTTTTTTGGAAGAAAAAAAATGCAAAAGCTTAGGAAATTTTCACCAAGCGTGCTTCTTACTGCCACAACTATTTGAAACGAAATGAAATTATGCACTATATTAGAAAAATGTTTAAAGAATATTCTGTTATAATAATAAATGATGCGGCCATTAGTTTTTAATTTATTTTATTTCAAAGTTAAAGATTTTTTTTTTGTATCGCGTAGTTCAGTTTAGCAAAAACCATTGGCATTGGTTCTGATCTATTTTTTTACTGCTGCTTACCCATGTATTTGAAAATGAGTCTAACGAGTCTCCTTCCTTCCTTCCTCAATGGCACGACAGCCCCGGGAGGGCCCTGGCCTTCTCAATCAACTTCCTCCAGGCCTGCCAGTTGTCTTCCAGTTTGAGACTTTTAAGACTGAAAAGTCTCTTTCCACGCAGTCGGCCCATCTCAGCTTTGGTCGACCTCTGGGCCTTGATTCGATGGGCTGAGCCGAAAAAATTATGTTTGTCAAACGCTCTCTGTTCATTCGATGTGACCAGCCCATTTAATTCTTTGGATTTTTACATACTTGACAACATCAGGCTCTCTAAAAGCCCGATAGAGTTCTGAGTTTGAACGTCTGTACCAAGTACCATCAACTTGTTTGCCCCGTCTCACTTTGCTTAAATTTCGATGTAGTTATGAAGTTATTAAATAGCTTATATTGATGGTTTTTCGATGTAATCGACATAAAATTATAACTTTTGAAGCCTTATTGTTTTGAGACAGATGAAATAAAAAAATATTTGGGCATTTTTTAAATTTTGAGTTAGATAATTTTAATAAGGGGACTCGAAGTTAATTTTTATATAAAAGAGCATCTAGTATTCTGACTCTGGGAAGACGTCTATGTTGTGACCCCAAACCATCATTTCCTTCTTTCGATATACTTAATCATTCTGAAGTAATTTCTTTAAAATTTAAACCATAGCGATTTGATTTTATTAAACATATAGATGTTATTTAAAAAAAAATCAGGTTAAATGTACTAATTTAAACTTATTTATTAACGGGTAAAAATGAAGAAGTAAATTAAACTTTTAAATATTTTAATTTATGATCCGGTTAATGGCCTTCAATTATCACGTTCGATTTTTTATAATTATAGATAATTACAGAACTCTAAATGCAAATGCATGGTAGAGAAAGCGATTTTTCTTTTCGAGATAGAGGTTCGCGACTGTTTGATTGCATACATAATTCAATCATTCAGGGAATTCAGAGGGGTAAACTTATGTAGTTCTTGCACATAGATAACGTAATATATAAAGGCTTATAGCTAAATACTTGATTAAGTATACCACTGAAAATTTGTGACAAAACAGAATAACACATCTAAAATATGTAACTAATTTTTCGAGAGTTTCATCATTCGGACACAAGCAACCACAGAACAGGATCATAAATTTAGCTGAAGGGAGCACTCCCTATAGCGGGCTGGGATGATGGCGAAAATAATACACGATCTAATATATATTCATATTTGATCCAAAATTAATAGCCTCCGAAAGAGACTATAAAGCACTTTAAAGTTTTGAGAAGTTTAATTTTACTTTAAAGTTTTGAGAAGAAACTCTTCGACATAGGAATTCAAATTAACATTAGATGTATATATAATGCCAAGCAGAAAAATGTTTTTTTTGACAAAACAAGGTTTTCGAGATATCAAGAGTATACTGTGATCTATTTAATTGAGATCTTCCAAGTGCCCGAAAGTAGAGCAATTATAACTTTTGAATACCAACTTAGATTTTTTATATATCTAACACCATTTGAGGTAATTAAAATTCGTAAGCTTAAACATGAAGCGTAATAAAAAACATATTTCACATGATATAAAAGAAACAACAAAATTCAGTAGCAAAATCGTGCTTTATTCAATTATCAACAAAGGCTATGAGCCATTTCAAGCATATAGGAAAGGCTTTATTTTTTTTCACATTTTAAAGAAAAACACTTCTGTACAATCTTTAAATTTTTACTCCTTAGCACAAAGTTCACACCTGCTAGACAGGATTTTTTATAATATTGTCTTTTGCATAGATTGGCTGAATCTTTGGAAACTCATCTCTAATTTTTGATGACACATCAGCCTTATAGGAGAATGTAATTTTTTATATAATATATACATAAATTAACCACACTTTTGTGCATAGTTCAGTCTCTAGCAAGTCACCACACAGCATTGTCAAAATCATTGGAAAAATATAAAAGAAAAAAATTCAAATAAGGCATTGAAACACTTCAAAAAGGGCATAGCAAACACAATCTTAGATATCGATCAGATAATCCGTTTAAAAAAATATATACTTCCTAAAATACACATTTTTTTTCTCCTTTTGTCAAGATTGGAATGAAAACTATATTAATTTATCATATTGCTTTTGATTTAAATAATTGCTCAGCTTTAATTTCCTTTTTTTTTTTGGCACAGTGTAAAAAAAAAATATATTAATAAATGCATGTTGTTTTAATTTAATGCCAAAAAGCAAAATTGCACTTTTCAAAAGTGTTTTAAGCAGAAAAAAAATTTAACATTATCTTTATTGAAAGATTATGTTTTGAAATATTATAACTTTCAGTCGTAGCATATAATGCAAACAGAGTCAGCACAAGCCATGTGTAATTCTAGAAGAGAACTTTTATGAAATTTCAATTCATGAGAAATCTAGCAAAAATATTCAAATTTACATTTTTATGGAATTTTACTTTGTGGAATCTAGCAATGAAGTATTTCATTCCAACACATGACCGTTACAATAAAATGAGATAGATAAAATAGTTAAGGAACATATTCAAAATATTTTGACATTCAATAAGAAAAAAGATAAAATTTACACACATTTAGAGATTTAAAGAGAAAATAAAAAGAAGGCTAATATTTCTGTTAAGTGACCATTTAAACGCAGCTACAATGTGTTTATTATTAGGGTGTTTTAAGAATCATCCTCTGAATCTGAAGAGCTAGAAGTATTTTCTGTCGGTGGGGCCACACTTGGAAATGGTGCAAGGCGGAGAGGGCTCAAGTTAGCAAGAAGAGGACGACGAATACCATTTTTATTTATAACCTGAAAAGAAATTTTTTTTTAGAAAGACTGCATTGAATTACAATGATTATATTAAATAAAATACTAATGTGTCTATAAAAAAAAAGATTTCTTATTTTCATTGGTAATAAAATATCAAACAAGTGAGCAATCATTGCCATGAAATCATAAATGTACATGTTAATAAATTTCTGATATAATTTTTTCTTCTAAACATAAACAAAAAGCTGAAGGAAAAAAAAACGAGCTATAAGTTGGTCAAAAACGAAAGATTAAAAGCGAACAATTCATATCAACTAATAAATTATTGTATATTATTGTTTTAAATAAGCTTATTAATTTACGCAGATTCAATAATTAATTAGAATTATATTTCAGTTTTAATTATGCTTCATAATTAATGCAGGAGAGATATACGTTTTAACAACAAGATCAGCCAATAATCTTTTTAATTAATCATTTTATAGTTTATGTTAGAATAAAATTTTCGAGAAAAAAAACCTAACATTTATCATTTTATATGCAGGAAAATTACTTGTTTCAAATGTGATTTCCATGTATGATTGAAATGCATATAAATCAAATGTACACTAGATGAACATATTTATAAGCATTTATTCAAAAAAATAAAAAAAAGTAGCAGCATTAATAGCAAGCTAAACTAAAATATACAAGTATTCCAAGAGCAACCAAAACATGCGTTCTTCACTAAATAACAAGCTACACATATACAGAGAAAGTTAAAATACATTCTCAGATTTATCCGGGTTTAAGTCATATTAATAGTGAAACCATGTACTCAATGACAAAAATCATAAGCACTAAAGCATTTTGAAGCTATCAAATTTGTAAAAAAAGATATTAGACAATGTGAAGTCACTGTTGCTTTATATGCCTAACTGATTAAGATATATTTTTTCACAGTCCAGAAATATTATTAATAAAAAGCTATAATAAAATAAAGCAAAATTATTTAAAAATAGTCATTGTGAACAATTTTATTTTTCATGAGTAATTTTTCATTTGAATAAAAAAAAGCAGAAAAAAAAATTGCCCTAGAAATTTTTTTATTTTCATTGTACATAATAATTTGATCATGTCATTTTACAGAAAACTGTTTCAAAAATTAAATTAATGGGACAAAACTCTACACAAGTGGGAATTTTTTAGCATCTTGACTTGCATGATTTAACACACAAGAAAGGATTTAAACAAAGTTTAAGAACAAATTCATTAAGTTTAATATAACAAATTCATTAAGCTTATTACAAAAATATTTTTTTTAACATTGACATAATTGAAAATTATTTGTCTGGTGGTCAGATATCGAATAATTATTAAAACAGTGATAGTAAAAAATTTTTAATAAAATAATTTTCTATAATTAAGATTTTATAAATGCAGTTTTTATTTTTAAAAGACAGTAACTGAAATAACTTAATACAAAATATTAAAAAACTTCCATTAAATAACTCATAAACAATAGTAAAATTTACAATGAAAAGTTACCTTTTAAAACCCTTTCACTCAAGTTTCTCAAATAAAATAAAAGGGGGGGGGCATAAAAACATAATAAGTTACGAAAGAAACTGTGTATATTATGTAGCAGTTACTCAACTCTTTTTATTGTGACAGCTGAAATTAGTTCTTCAAAATAATATAGTCAATGTCAATTCATTAAAATATTAAGGAAATTAGCAATTGGGTATTTGCACTTCAAGATCACAGATATCCACACACGTGTCCTATAACATCAGCCGATCATTTATAAGCTAAATGGCAAGTTAAAATTGAGTTAAGTTTCTTCACATAAGCTAGAATGTTAATTAATGTGAAGTTAATTAAATACAGTGCCATATCACACATCGAATTCATTGAAATATAATTCTTTCCCATCTACGTCTTTTACTTAACTTAAATTTATTATTTATGTATTTTATTGTAACTGTGATATATTTTTGTTATTTGTACCTGGCAACATCGATACATAATTAGTTTATGTTGTATGTGGCCTCATGCCAGTCTTTGTTTTAAGTAAGAAATATATAGTGAAATAGTTGAAATCTTTGCGAAAGAATGTAGAATGTATCACTTAAGAGAATTGATACTTGGCTTACTCAGAATAGAAACAAAAGAACAGTTGCTAACCAAAACCACATTTCAACAACATATAAGGATCGAGGTACCCACACCATGTCACTTTCAGGTATCCCAGTCATTTACTGACTGAACCTCAATAATTATTGAAAGATAAATAAAACATCAAGTCTATATAAATTAAGGAGATGTCAAAAAGTAATGAAGCACATCTCCATCGTTTATTTTAGTTAAAGCACTCAGCCTTATTATAAATCAAACTAAATTTTAAATTTAAATTAAAAAAATATTATTTTTTTTAAACCTTTTTTTGATTCTGCATAATGATTTTTCTTTAAATTCTACTTCTCATTCTATTGTAGTTAAATTATTAAGTATGAGAAGATATTGAATTTATATTAAACTTTTCAGAAACAAGTAAATCAACATTTTTAAAGAAGTAAACAAACACGTATACTGTATTAAGAAATAGGGGAAAGGAAAAAAAATTAACTATTTAAAAGGAAAAGATTTTGATTTTCTTTAATTCAGAATTAGTAGATACATTTTTCATAGTTAAGTCTCAAAGTAAAACGTTATGCCTAAACAACGAAAACAAATGTTTACCTTTTCTGCATCTGATTTCTTCTCTGTTTCAGATCTAACACGAAACTCTTGAAATTCACGCAATTCATCTTCAGTTAAAGGAGCATAATTTTCATCATCTGACACTTCCTCTTTCCATCCCATTTCACGCAACAACCTAAGCAACAATTAGAAATTTTAACAAGAGCATTACTTAATACGAAAATATTTATTAACGAGAGACAATGATTATAAATATTTTTCTAACGATTAACAATGTAGTTATAAATTGAATAAAGAAAAAGCAATAATAAACAAAAACAATTTTCATTAATCAACATAAAGGGTGTTTCTTGAAGTTTATTCTCAAAACATTAGTTTGATGCCGTAAGAGAAAATTTTCATCTATTGAAAAAAAAAAAAACTTAAATTGAAAGTTGAAAAAAAAAATCCTTTTAATTCTTAAAATAAAACTTTAATGCTAAAAATGAATTTTCTCGAAGAAAAAAAAAAGGATCCATAAAATGTTAAGAAATATAGTCTATCAGAAACTCATTTTAAAATGTCCCGCTATCATAAAATGCCCATTAAAAAAAGATTATATACAGAACAGAAAAATAAATCTTAATTCATCTCAATAACAGTTTATGATATCGTTTACCTATAGTACCGTACAGGAAAAAAGTAACAGCAAAAGAATCAAGTCTTTTAGAAATTCTAATAAAATGCTGAGCAATAATAAAAGCAACAAAAATAAAACAAAAGTATTCTCAATATTTAAAACAAACAAAAAATTTTGAAAAACTGACAAAGTTGACTTGCCTGAATATTATTTAAAAGAGAAAAAAAATAAATCAGCTGTACGAAACTTGTGGTTCAATATTAAGTAATCTACTTTCAATTCTTCAAATTTTGCTTTTTCATTTGTCTTTCAGGAAATAAATTTGCAAGTTTAAGAACTTAACAAATATGCGTAAAAGCTATTTTTAATACTGTATAGTAAACAGTACCATTCTAGATTACTCTTTATTAAATAAATTGAAACTCCGAAAAACTGTCGTAAAATATTTTGACGAATATTGGGCCAAATATTCGGCTAATCGATTAGGCAAAAGGGCCAAATACCAAAAATAGCTGAATATTCGTTACATCCTTAATTAAAAGATTCTTTAAAAGCAAAATTATATGTTACCTTTCTTCTGCTTCAAGAGAGCTGGATAGAAAACTCTTTTCCCTATCATCACTGTCATTAAATGATAATTTAGAAATATCAATGCCATTTACATGTGGTTCTTCGGAAGGGCTCTCCATAGATTCCTAAAGGAAAGAACATACACACATTACTATTATAAGGCATCACCAGATGGAACAGCATCATAATCATTTTGGAACAGAAAAAAATGAATTTTTGCAGAGATAAATTTAGTTCTTAGAATAGATTGGAACAAATAGTTTTTATATTCAGAGCAGAATTGCACTTGTAAAATTAGAGTGTTGCACATATTTCAGCTCATAAATCAATATTTTATACCATACTAGTTGAATGCCTGTTCTTCGTAAAGTGTGAAAAAAAAATCACTAAATCAGTACTAAACAAAATCGTACACAAATCTGAAAGTTATATGCAAACACAATTAATAAAGCTTAGTTATTATTTGATGCCTTTCAGGTAGCTATAATATTAAATAATTTATTAATATATATAATACAGTCAAACCCCGCTATAGTGAACCTTCAAGGGACCGAAGTTTCGGTTCACTATAACCGGGAGTTCACTATATCCGTTACACAGTCTATTTAACTAATGGTTCCTTAACTCCTCCCTTTTATTACACATTATTCAAATAAATGACGGAAAAATATTATGTAGCGGCAAAAAATGTGTTATTTTTCATTACTCTTCATCTTGCGTACAAAAAAATTAGTAATCTTTAGCTGATGAGCAATCCTCAACATCAGATATGGAAACACTTCCCGACTCTCAGATAATTTTTCCTGAATTTCTGTTATTCCGCTTTTTAAACCTGTCTAACCTGCCATTCGAGCACATAAAAGTAATCTCATAAAATCGCTTAGCAAATTCATCGACATTTGTCCAGATACTGGAAGATTGCGGCTTCTTTGAATGCTGAACCACTTCAGTAATGCTTCTTCAACATCCTTGTGATCTGCTTTTCTCAACTTTTTTCTGCCATCTAAATTTTTTTCATGAGCAGAAATTATTAATTGCCTATTTTTCCATATGTTACAAACTGCAGATTTGGATAGTTTATATTCCCTGCAAATATCAGCTTGATTGCATGCATTTTCAATTTTTCTGATTATGCCCATTTTATCATCAATGGAGAACGTTTTACGTTTACTGCTAGCCATAGTTAAATTGGAGACACTTGTTTGCAGGATTTATTTTAACTGAACTGAGAGCAAAAAGGAGTTGAAATGATGGCCTTATCAACACATATTAGTGTCCAACTCTTTGACCAATAATGAATAATTACTCATTCCTTCTGAAAAAAATGCATATTGATCCCACTGACACCTTACAGGTGCATCGTCTGCCTGGGTTGGAAACATCTGCTTGGTTTGTTTAGGGATGGGAAAGTGAGATAAAAGAAGCAAACAAGAAAAAATGCTTATTGCTACATTCCCCTCTATAGATGGTTTTGAAAATCGGTATATGTATTTAATTTGAAGTAGAAATTTCAAAATTATTTAAAAAAAAATTTTAAAAAAATCAATCGAAGACAGAAAAAAGTTCACTATATCCAACTTCCTCACTTTTTTTGGTTCACTATATCCACAAAAAATAACATTATCCGAGTATAGCAAGGCACGGGACCGAACGTTCGTTCACTATATCCGGGAGTTCAATATAAACCGTGTTCACTATAGCGGGGTTTGACTGTATTTACTAATGAGAAAATTTCATTTCTCAAATGTCTCTATGAAACAAACAACCTCAAAATTTCTTATGAATTTTAAAATTAGGGGCTAAATTTGTGTTTTTTGCTCAATGAATTATATCAGAGATTTTGAGCAATTTTTGGAAGAAGTAAAATTTTGGAATAGTTTTGAGCAGAAATTTCGGTTCAGAGCATTTTTGAGCAGCTGTTTCAACCCTGAATTGCTAGTTACTCACTAATTAATTTTCAATAAATAAATGCAATGTTAATGTAACTAATAATCAATTAATAATACGAATTATTTGCATAATCATATAAATAATTTGTCCTCATACACACTGCTAAAATTTTGATTTTTACAATATACTTATTTCAATCTTGAAATTATAGTTATGAAATAATTGCTTGTCAAAAATTTTTATAGTTACAAAGTGTGTTATGTTTTAGTCATTAAAAGACCAAAAATTTTTCATCTTTCTTCTGTTATTTTTCATATGCATTACTCATTATTTTTTGCCCTTATTTAAAATTAAATTTTGAAGGAAAAAAAATGCATCTGAAATATACTCAGAATCTTGGTCTTTTTAATAAGAAAACTACAGACAAAAGAAAACTAAAGCTTAATACACAAATTGCAAATTATGTTAAAGAAAATATTTTCATCTGTTTCTATTTACAACCCTATTTATTTTTGTTAAAAATTCATACAAGCTAGCATTCTCAAAAGAAATATATTAACAAAATATAAATATGACAAACAATGCGAATAGGCCAAGGTGAATTGAAAACAAAAGCTTTTAATTAAGGTTACTTAAGTTTGAAATCCAATATTATAATAGAACTTGCTTATGGAAACAAAGTTATTCCCCTGTTAAATCAAGGGGCTCTACAAACTGGAGATAACCAAAGTTATCTAAAAAGCTATATGAACAAAATTGCACTGGAAAATACTTAATAAGAGGTTACCTTTAATTGTTTTCACAACTCATGAAGATGAGGAACTTCACAATGTAACTCCGTATTACTTATTAATTTTTTGTTGTTGATTGATTTGAATTAAAAAAGGTTTTAAAACACTTTAAAGAGAATAAAATTATCACGAGCAATCAAATACTTTCTTACTGACAATTTTAATAAGAAGTTAAAGAACACATTTCCGTTTAAATCAATTTAAGCTGATAACAGTTTTATATAAGCTTTTTAAAATTAAACCTAATTATTTTTATTTTGGTTGAAATCTATAGTCCCTTAAATGATTTACCAACCATTACATAAAACCCTGGATCTGGTTAAATCAGGGTTTGCACTATCAAAATTTATATGTGGAAAAAAAAATTACTCCCAGTAAAAAATTCTTCACAAAAATTTATAAGAGTAGTAATTTAAATCGCTACTTACATTATTATTTTTGATGATGTCATTTTTCTCAGAAAAATCTCTTTCACTTTCTTCCTGTTCTTTTGTCTCATTGCGAAGGGCTTTTAAGAATTCAGATTTATTACCTGGTGCTTTTGGATGTTTTACTAAAATTTCCATGGAATGAGATGATGGAGCTGGTGCAGTGGAGGACTTCTGGAAGATCACATTCTAATTTACAAAAAGTTAAAAGTCAATTTTTAAAATCCATACTCCTGTGTAAATACACATGCTTTTTTGAATAAATTATGAAGGACATCAAATGAACTAACAGAAATTCACATATTACACATTATAAAAAATATAATACATTGAATAACAACCTGCAACTGGTAAGCAAAAGTGCTATTTATTTAACATTTTTGTTTATTATTTTATTTTTTTGTTTCATTAACAAGTAAACTGTGAAAAAAAAAATTTAATTGATTGTGGGATTTGCAAAGTGTTACACTTTCCACAATTTTTAAAACTATTTGAGCTTCACAATGCGAATTTTCTGCATAATGCTGTTAAAGGGTAGAAGACAAGTTTAGCCAAACAGTTAATACTAGACAAACTATTAGAATAGAGTGATAAAATTAGGCCAAACAATAGAAGAATAACAGATTATGAATGCTCTTTTATTATTTAGATGTGGAAAAAAAACTGTTGACTGCTTCATAAATCACAGGCATTTTGAACACAGTGATGACTTTGAGGGCCAGAAATGTGAGAGATTCAGAGTATAAACAAGGAACAGTCAAAACCACATTGCAAAGATTCAAAATCATTAAAAAAGATTTTCAAATGGAAGAAAATGTGCCCACTGCATTATTCTTTCAAAACGTGAACATTTTCATAAATATTTATATTTCAAAAATCCAAAGTAATGTAAAACCACAAAATTTTTCAAGTAAAATAAACTGTAAAATGCATACTAGTAAGAGTGCAGAAACTTCTCAAAACCTAATATTTCTCCAGAACCTGTTTTTTTTTTTTTTTNTTTTTTTTTTTTTTTTTTTTTTTTTTTTTTTTTTAATTTCCCCAAAATTATAGTTTTTTTCTTCTTTTTTTTTTGTTACAATAACTTTGGCAAAATATTTAGAAAGCAAGGTTTGCATAGTGTTAAAAAATTCTGATAACAATTTTTCTTAACATGGCAACAAAATTTTTAAATTTTTACAGAATTCTTGAATAAAGTAGCATATGTGCTAAAGAGAGAAATTAAAATATATGGAATAATTAGAAATTTAAATTTACAAAATAATTATGTAATAATTTATTAAACTGAATTTAAAGTTGCATTCATAAGCTTAAGGAATTTAAACTACAAATTTTCGAACTAACAAATAAACAAAACATTTGTGTTATATTTAACACAACGGAAAATATTCTTTTTCTTTTTTATATTGTTAAGTCGATTTTGCATAATAAATTTTAAATATGTATTTTTTTAAATATATAATGACGTTATAATGATGTAGGGTTATTGTTTCATATCATAAATGGGTAAAATTATTTCTCATTTATTTCTCCTTATTGAGTCACACAATTTTAATTTGCACTCCTAAGTTTATTTTTTTTCCCTAAGTAAAGTTGATTATTTTTTAAATCTAAATAATCTCCCATTTTATTACATATAACAAAATGTTCTTACATAAAATTATAAAACCTATTTCATAAACAAAATGATCCTTGTTTTTATTTATTGACTAATTTTTGAAGAAACATCAACTTTTTAAGTAAAAGAAGAATTAAGATGCTGTAAAAGCAACCATGGAGCTTGATAGCCTACATGAATAATAATGGTAATTACAAACTTAATATTGAAAATGCTACCTTATTAGTAATTTTCAGAGTTTCCTTAATCGGTTTTTTCATGACAGTACTTTTGGCAGGGATGAGAGCTCTGCAATTTGGAGAGCTGCCTTTGGCAACTGGAGTGACGATGACAGTGTGCGGATTGGTAATGCTAGAGATGGTATTCGAGGATTTTGTAAGAGGTCCAGATGATGAAGATGCTGTAAATAAAAAATATTATTTTTTTAAAAAAATAGAAAACATCAGATAAAAATATCAGATTTTAAAAACATCAGATACAGTCCAGCAGACAGGGAGCAAAGTCAACATTTTGGACAAAAAATATTACATGCAAGTCTACTATGGATAAATCTATTACATGAAAACTAAGTTACTTATAGTTTAAATGACTTCAAAATTTGAGAAAAAAATAAATTAGCAGAAATAATAAATGTATTAAAAAATAATTTAAATGCAACATGTAATGAAAATTTATTTATTTAAAGTCAAATAAAAACTTCTGAACTTCAGGTCAGGGTGGCCAGGTATATTACAAAAAAAAAACAGGCTAACTTTAGAATCAACAATGCATGCATCCACCAAATTGACACTTCAAGAACAATAGTTGAACAATCAATTGAATGACAGCATACAACACTGCTACCTAAATTTTATATACTTTGAAAAAGCATTTGACAGTGTCTGCAGAGTAACATTTTAGAAACTACAAAAACATTATGAAAAACTAGATTAATTTCTAATTAGTATCCAGAAAATAAAATACCATGTAAAAATAATAAATTATGGAAATTCTTATATTCTTTGAAATTTTGTCAGTCAGAACACAAATTCTTGATGGTACACTCAGAATAACAATAGTAGAAATAAAATAAGTCAAATAAAAACAATTTCAATAATCATGAGAAAACAAAATCAAAGTAAAATACAATAAACTGTACAATTACCTGGACTTTTTCTGGAGCTCTCACAAGAATTCTCTCCCTTAACGGGTTTTTTCACAAGTTGAATCTTTTTCCCAATTCCAGTATTATTAATTTTGATATTTCTAGGTTTTTCTGAAAGAAAAAAATTAGAAAATTAACTTTTAGGAATAATATCTCTTTTTTGAAATATTAGTCCAACTATAGAATTGATGCTCAAAATACAGTGAATACACAATAATTAAAGTGTCATCAGAACATGACATATATATCAGAACTTACTGAGAAACATTATTTAGATATGCGAAAGATTAGATTTGTTTTCATAAAGTCCATTTTTCAAGTAAATGCACTTTATGAAAACAAATTACTGAATATAAATGAAATTATATTGAGGTCAATTTTAAAAGATACTATTCCACTCAATTCTACTATTAAACAAGCAATGTTCAATGTTAAAAGCTACAGCTACTAACAAAAGCCATATTTCTACCATAAAACTTTGCTAACACTCAACGATTTGACAATCTCATACATGTTAAAATGTATAACAAATGTATTTACCATAGTGTGATTTAATGGAAAAAAACACATTCAAATGCACACAAAACCTTAAACATGAAAATTATGATTCAACTGAAGAAAACAATTAAATGAACAACAACAGATTTTAATTTTAGAATTCAGACTTGATTCTAAGATTATTAAATATGACTATCTAGATTATTAAATATGACTTTGCTATCTTAAGTTTTAAAGCCCTTTATTTTATTCTTTTCTCGCACATTTAAAATGTCTTATTTTCTTAAATAAAGTTTATTATTCACTATAATAACCAGTATGTAATAGTTAATATTTCCTCATACCAATATTTAATTAAAATTTGTAGCAGTGTGCAAGATTTTATTAAATAATTTGAAAGTAGGGTTACAATAATTTCGAAATTAAAACAGATTAAATATCTTAACATTTTTGTATGAAAATAGTTTAGTGGATGTGATCTCTCAATTCACCAGTTAAAAATTCTATGATATGATGTGTTTATTTGAAATGGTTCCCTTTTTAACTCAAGCAAAAGAGATAAATCAATAATCGTGAAACTACAAAACTCGACCCTACAGGATTTGTTATTGCATTTGCTAAAAATAATAAACATATGTACGACTCCTAAAATCATTACCATAAAAATTTGTAATGGAAAATTTTGTCAATAGAGCTTCTGACTCATAACTACTGCACTCCCAAAAAGCTTGAAACATTTAATTCTGCAGGTAGAGATTACATTCTTGAACCTTGAATACTATTAGAGAATGGTCCCTCTGTTTGAAATGTCGGTTTTTGCAATAAAAGGTTTGATCAAATATAATAGTTCGATTCTTCAAATCAAAATACATATTTACAGAAAGTAGGATGTTGCAAAAACACACAAAAAACCAGGACACCAGGTTAAAAATAGGACAATTAGAACAACATTTTCCAACCAGGAATATCAGGCTAACTGCTAACTCATCAATCTACCACATTACACATATGGAGAATTAAACGAATATAAATTTCCTCTTGTTTAAATCAATAAAACTAGCATTAAGAGTTTTTTTTTCTTTCCATTTTGTTCAATCACTGAAATATATAAAATGTGTTAATTTTTAAGGTTTGAAAAAAACCAAACATTTTTAACTAAATTCAATAAATGATATTTAAATGAATAAAATAAAAATTCTAAATATTAGTTACAATAACCAAATGAACTAAAAAAACTTGCATTCAGAGAATTCACCATAGGTCACATGGGTGACAGAAGAATTAGAATCACCTCTAAAACCCCTTAAACAATACTAGATTTATACAATCTCACAATACGGCAAATATAAAGACAACTTACCCCAAGCACTGCCGTTCAAAGCTGGAACAGTACTTGGCTCTTCAGAGATGTCTCCTTGCAGAGATGGCTAAAGTTAAGGGGAAGAGAAATTAACATTTATCCTTAAAATATTGATCTTGAATTAGTGAGTAATGGTTATAATGAAAGAAACACTTACAAATTCTTGATTGAAATTATTGCTGGTCACTCCCATACCACGTCCATCACCAATACCATTGTTACTCACACAACCATTGTCATTCAATTTTCCCTTTCCTTTGTTGTGGTAATAGCCACTACCATTCTTTGTCATGTGTTTGGGAGCATCAGCCTGCAAAGGAATAAATTCAAAAATTAACTGAAGTTAAAAGGAGAAATTTTCGAAAATTTAACACCCATTTTTGTTTTAACAATATAAACTGACTGTTGTTATAGACTGCTCATTACTTTCTCTTTTTAAATTTTAGTGTTTTCTTCATATATGCAAGGGCCGTAGCCGAGAGGAAGGATAAAAACAGGTATTTAGGCAGGGAAAGAGGGCACAGTATTTATTTAATTATCATTAAAGAGAGAACAATCATCCTAGTGACAAAAAAATTACAAAGTGCTCCGATATAAAAATTAGGGGATATCTCACAAAATAAATAGGTACAATTATTCATTTTAGGAAATAAAACTTAGTAATAACAATTGGTTTATTAAATAGATTGAGGGAAAATACTGCTTCTTTTACAGTTGATAGAAGGGAAAATTATAAAATTTTAATTCTTACATACCTGAGATTTAAATTTAAAAAAAGATAAGAGGAAATGAATAATTAATTTTGAGAAAACGTCAAGTTTTGAATATTTAACAAGGAAGAAGATAAAGTTAAAATTGTAAAGATTCTCGATTGAAAAGTTTACACATATACATAAAAACAGACAAAATAAATATAAAAACATTTTTGTAATATGTGAGTATGTAGATTTTATCAGTGTGTACTAATGTTTGATAAAATAATTATCATTTCAAATATATCCCCCCCTTCTAATATATATGAATGAAATGAAAATTACCTTTGCATATGAGAGTGAAATACGAAAGTCATGCCTGCTATGCGGTCTGCGTGAGAGAAGTGCTTGATTATTACATCCGTTGAAACCATTATCCATACCATAATAATGCACATTGTTGACTGAAGGGTATGCATCTTCGTAGTCTAAAAAAAAGTATTTTATTACTTTCTAAATAGGTCACAAAAATTTAACACAAGAAACTTTCAAAAGATCAATTAAAAAATACTGTAAAAATTTTAAAAAGATCAGAAAAAAGTAAACACGACATAATATGATAAATAATGATGCCCCAAACAG
Organism: Parasteatoda tepidariorum; assembly: GCF_043381705.1. NCBI lineage: Eukaryota > Metazoa > Arthropoda > Arachnida > Araneae > Theridiidae > Parasteatoda > Parasteatoda tepidariorum. Next base: position 72,750,913 of record NC_092207.1, read on the forward strand.
AGTTGAAAAAATTCTTTTAAAAGAACTGTAGGTTTTCAATACATATATTTTTAGTATACGTATTATAAAAGCTTATTACTTTGTAAGAGAAATTTATTACAATGATTTAATAACACACAATTGCTATAGACAAAACCAAATACAGTGGAGCATCGTTTATACGCCGCCGAAGGGACCACCGAAAAACGTCGTATAAACGATAGCGTTTTAGTTAGCTGGCTGNTAATTAGTATCGGTGGGTGCGTTGGACATTGGTCGATGAATAGCAAAATGTTTCGTTTTTGCAAAATTCTTCATAGCATTGTCTAGTTTTTTCAGTCATTTAGTAAAGATTGCGGTCGTCATCCACGTATTCTTGTTGGCACCCTTTTCTGTATCATTCATGTTGGCAAATTCCGCCCTTTCTTAAAATACACAAGAAAAAATAAAAAATTAAATAAACGTGAGCAAAATCTAAAAACCGACGTATAACCGATTCTGTGCGTCGTATAAACAATATATTTTTACATTGAAAGGAATAGGAATGATTTGGGACCACACTAAAACGTCGTATAAATGTAAACGTCGTATAAATGTAAACGTCGTATAAGTGATCGTCGTATAAACGATGTTCCACTGTACAAAGAATATTCTTTCTATTCATGAGCATAGCATACAGCTGAATGTAATACTATGAGCATTTTTATCAATACCTATCTTAAGATAGACTAATCCACTAAAATATGAATATTTCATTATAGCTATTTAGTGCTAATTCTTAGAAAGAAAATATTTTAAATCTCTCAATATTAAAAAAGTTACTGCCACAGTTCCTCACTACCACCGGGATAAAAAAATTTTGTAGTGCAAACTTTTCCCTCTTTGAACCTACAAACTATCGAATACAAAAATATAAAACTAAGAAGATTTTATGAAAAATGTTTAAGAAACATTCTGAACAAACATTATTTAAGGAAGTTAAGCAACATTATTTTTTGTCAAAATTTGAAGCTTGTAAATTCACACAGTTTTCTGATCTTTCTCGGACAGTTGTCAAATTAATTCTGATACATTGTTACAACACGCAAATTTGAATTTAAGTTATCTTTTTCAAAGCATTCCATTCGTAATGAGTTTATCACAATTTTACATAGTTTGATGATAGTTCTTTCTGGCAATCATTCACCATTATTTCAACCCCTTATACACGTTTTTTTAAATTTTGGCATTCTTTAGATGTTACTACGAGGTTGGAAATAGAGTTATCACTTTCTGTCGTGTATGCTTCCTGGGGATTCCATCGCAATTTCATGTCATTGGATAACAGTTTTTCTGAAGTTATTTAGCTTTTTTTCAGCCTTTTCCACAAGGCTTTTCAAACTCTGCTATTTTTAATATGCCATCACACAACTTGCAAATTTGAGTTTGATTTGTGACAGTGCTGTGGTAAAACCTTGCTGTTTTCTGATAGTTTTTAAGATAAATCCACCATAGAACAATTTTGAGTGATCATTTTTATTAAGTGAAAGTTCATAAAGACACTTTTACGAATTTGAATTTTGTGAAGGGGCCATTTTTTAAAGTTTGAACTTTATGAATAAACAAAATGGCTCCAATCTTCGCATGGATCGACCAATGAAAAAATTATTAAACAGAATTAAGGGTTTTTAACATTTTGTGAAGATAGCTTAAGAAAGAATATTTAATTTATAAATACAAATCCTCTTTACAAACTTACCATCCCTATCTTTTCTGCATTCATTAAAATATGAGTGATAAGCTAGAGGATCACTTTCTTTGTGGCGGGTGAAACCAAAGCTATGTTCATCTCTACGACTAGTATGTCCGCCACGCTCGCTGGATGCACCAGAGGGCTTCTAAAAGAAAGATATTATGATTTTTATTTATATGCATTACACATAGCCATAATTATTTTACAATCTTTAAATATAAATAGTAAGTTGAAAATTGTGATAAATATTAAAACTCAAATTCAGCCTACAAATATAACTACTAGTTTTTATGTTCTTATTCAACCTACAACAGCTAACTAATAAGTTGAACCAAGTGAGCATAGTGAGCCTAAAAAAACATTGCCGTCAATAACTTTTAATTTAACAATGAGATATCCAAGTACTAAGAATAAAGCTTTATGGTTCAAAGGGTAGATAAATATGATTGAAGGATTTAAATATGATCAAAAGATATAAATTTTTACATAATTTTAATTCTAGCAATATAAAATGAGAAAAATTAAAAATTTGTACAAAATTGATCAAATAACTTCTGCTAAATAAACTTTAAAAGTACAACTGTTGATTTAAAATTTTTCACACAATGAGCTTGATTCAAATTTTGGATCTTATCAAAAAACTGTAAGCCATCCTCTAAAACTATTCAAACTCTAAACTATTCAAAACTGAAGCTATTCAAAAATAGAATACAAAATATTATAGAATGCAAAACTATCTTGGCAATGTATGTTAGGATAAATAACTCTTATAGTTTGTGAATAAAAAGTTTGGATTTTCATAAAAATTCTGGAATAAGGGGAAATGTGCACAAATTAAGTAAACATTAAAGGATTGAGATGCATACTTTCTTGACAAAACTATTTGAACTGATTTTTCAGACTGCAGCTAACTTATTTTGAGTCTAAAATTAGAAAAATGAAAAAAACAATAGGTTTTATCAGAGAAAGTATGTTTTTGTGTTGCTGTCTTAGTTTATAATTTAATTTATAGGCAGTTCTAAATATTTAAGCACATTTAAAAGTCTACCATAATTTTAGGATATTTTATTGCTTTGGGGTTACATATTTAAATGCGCAAGTTTTTTCCCCCCATATTATATACATATTACACAAGAAAAAAAAGTTTTATATATTTCTTCTAACCCCTTGAATGTCATGAAAATACACAAAATCAGTCTTTGTAAGAAACTTTTGAACCAATCAAAGCAGAGTCTTATGTCTTCCTACAATTTTCAGTTTCATGAAAAAGTAACAAAAAACAATTCAGTTGAAAGCTAATAAATTCCTCACAACATTTAAAAAGTCTGCAATGAAAAAAAAAATAGAGAGAAAAGTAATACTAAAAAAGCAAGTTTTAAATTTAAAAACTTATTAGAATTCAGGTCAAATTTTCAATTTCAATTCATCTTTATTTGTTATTATTTTTTAACAACTGTCTTGGAATTGTACCAAAATAATATTTGTGAATAATTAATAACACTTCTACAAAATACATATTTTCTATTAAAACAACTATATAAGATGAGTTTTTAAAAATAAAAACATTCTCATATAGATCATTTAAATGAACATTTTAAATGTAAAATAAACTAAATGGTCTATTCTTCATTCTTGCATCATTCAACTTAAGTCAGCTTTTTTTTTCTTTTTTGTTCATTTGAAAGAGTCTATCAATTACTCATCCTATCTTATCAATTTATGATAATGTTTTATTTTCTATTTTATCAATTATTCACATGTTTACATGCATGAAAATTAATTTTTGAATTGCAACAATGCAAACAAGTGTGAATGCTAATCACAAAAGAACAATCAAAATAGGATTCAAGAATTCAGTGAAAGTTCTTTTCTGAAGGGCCCTTAAACAGACCAGTTCTGTTACAGATTGTTCTCAAAATTTATTCAAAATATAATAATAATAATAATTTAGTTCACTTACATAACTATTATAAGTGGGTATCTTGAGCCACGCTGGTGCAAAATCATGTGCAGGAGGGTTTTTATTCGCCATCAGTGGATGTACCCAACAAAAACCATGATAGGCTCTAAGAATGAAGGAAACAGCACAATTTTAGGTTTTAAGAAAGAAGGACAACATATAATTTTAAGCACTAAAAAGGTCACTATACAGTTTTATTCTCTACGAAAAAAGGAAACAATACAGTTTTAGGCTCTAAGAAATAAGGAAACAACAAAATTTTAAACTGATAAACAAAAACAGAACTGCAACAAAATATGTATTAGATAATAAATAGACGGGAAAATATTACCTGCTGGTTTCCCAGTCAAAAGCCTTTTAGCTAAGCTGGATTCAGCCGCCACCTTGTGCTTTTGTGAGGAATGAACGAGTAAAATAATGAAAATACGATCAGCTTGGATGATTTATCACGACCACTAGAGTGGACAATTTAAAAAGATATCTAAAAACAGTTCCTACATTTGGAACTGAAGTTGATGCTTATTAATCTCTACAACACAGAAAAGAGTGTCACATGGGTTAGCTGTCCATGATGGTAAGATTACATAAAATCAATAAAGATGCATTTTCACCTGGAAAAAAAAAACAAGACATCAATATATTGTAATGGGAACAGATATTTAATTCATTTACAACATTATTTTGTGAATATTGTTATCATTAATATAAATGATTAGACAAAAAAAGTGTTGATTAGAATTATGTTTATAGACTTAAATAGGGGTGCACAACTTTTTTGAGTAAAGGGCCACTTGCACAGCAGGTAGATTAATGAAGGGTCACACGCTTATTTAGTCATGTTAATGGCAAATATGATAATTTTTATCTAAACATTAGTGTTCTAAGGAGCAAATATTTTTATCAGTATCAACATATTTGCAAAAAATTAAATACTTTTAATTATTGGAATTTATTTAATTTAAATTTATATATTACATATATATATATATATATTGGAAGAAGGATATAAATTCTAACCATAAAGGAGCTTACAGAATAAAAATGAAAAAAAAAAAAAAAACGCATTTTATAGAGTAATATAAGTTTTAATTTAATGTTTTAATAAAAGAAAATTTATAATGTTTATACAAAAACCAGCTTAAAAGAAATTTTTTATTGCTTTCAGAAGTTTCTGCGGGCAGCACATCAACAGTCGATGGGGCGCGTGTGGCCAGCAGACCATAGGTTGCGCACTCCTAGACTAAACACAAATTGAAATCTAGACTAGATTCAGCTCTAAAACTGTGAATTCAACTGTTGGACATGAAACCTAATTTAAGATTGTTAATGATATCATTAAGATGAAGAATCATCATTGACATGAAACTTCTCTGAATTATGCACCATAAATCATCATTAAATGTGTTCCTAAGTGGCTCCCTTGATAATATTTTTTTTAAATATGGAATTCAAAAAACCATAGAACCACAGATAAAATGAAATGACTTTGGTAAAATGAAAAGCTTTCATCAAACATAAAAACTTTCTCAGTATAAAACTTTCTACAAGCAATTTGACATTTTGTAACTAGTTAACTCTGTCTCGCCAGCTAATTTTGACAGAATTTGTTCAAAAAAACTTTTTGTTTTAAATTTTATATAACTCTAAATTGATTATTAAACATACCAGGTAGAATATGGGGAATTCGACCACATAATTCATTTTAAATAATTAATATTTTAAAAAATGTCAGTCGTTGCGACAAATTTTTCTCGACACCGTTTGTGAATATTATGAATATATGAAATTTTTAAGATCTAACTACATGAAAATGACAAACAGTCATAAATTCTGAAAAGCACTTTTGCTAACTCGAATCTGTTGAACTTCAATTAACTAGGGATTCAGACATAAAGGTCAGCGGCATATCTAAATGTAGCTTACTACAATAATCGTGGGTAAAAGTAATTTTATCTTCATCAACATTAATTAAATATTCAGAAAAAAAATATTTTAAAGGCTTCTGAAAAATAAAAGTTATAATAAATAAAAATTACTACTTACAATTTAATAATTATATCATAAAATTGTACTGCTTTTTGTATATGCCTCAGATTTCTGTCACCACTTAGGATATTAGTCAGCTTCTCACAATCTTTAAATATACCTACAAAAAAATTTACGCCAAGTTTACTATTGAAATACTCATAAAAATTACTAACATACAACAGGGTGTGTAGCCAAATTATTCAACAAAAAATAAGCACTTTTCAAGCACTCAAGAAATATTTTTAAGCACTTTAAAAAAATATCATAATTAGGCTGGGTCAGGGTTTAAGCTGAGTCTAAAAATTCCTTAGCAAAAAAGCTAAAATCTGAAAAAAAGTTTTAGCAAAATGCTAAAATGCCATTAGGCTTTTAAAATTAATTTATATCACACAAGTACTGTAAGTTATCTGACAAAGAATAGCTTAATGTACAAGAATATCAAAAGAAATCCNAAATATTTTTAAGCACTTTAAAAAAATATCATAATTAGGCTGGGTTGGAAAGTTTTTGACAACTGACGGTTTTATAATTTTTAACCATCATATAAAAAAAAAAACCCTTTTGGTATTGTTTTTGACAATTGTCAAAAATCATGAAATTTTGAATAATGCAAAACGAATGGCGTTTTCATACACTACGAACTGACAATACGCCGAAATAGATTGGGGTTGAATTAATTGTGAAAACGTTGAATAGAACAATGTATCTTTTTTGCATAATTCATAGTGAAAATTAACATGGTCATGGAAAAATCTCATTTTAAAAAAGGGAAAACTAAGCACTTTTAAAAAACACCCAATGAAAAAATCACCTTTAAGGGCTTTTAAAAAACGAAAATCAAAAATAAGCACTTTTTAAAAACGCTATGCACCCTGTACTACTTACGAACAGTAAAGATTAATAAAAAAAAAATTGTTTTTCTCCTACAATTAAAATGTTGGGAATTGATGGCCTCAATGTCACATTCTATTAAAAATTTATGGAATACATGTCACAGGTCAATCCAATGGTAACAGACATAACCAGGGACAACTTTCTTTTGCACAATATTAGCGATGAAGATATCTTCACAAATTTAGCTGTGTATATTTAAATTAAAAATAATGCAAAACTTTCAGTTTAGGTAAGAAACACTTTAATTAATAAAATAGGCCGTAACAGAAATGGATTGAGTGTCTGTCTAACCAATATGACTAATTATTCTGAAATGGCACTTATTTTGAACTTAGGTTTAGAAATTTCAGTTAAACAAAACAAGACATTCATAGATATGAAATAATCAAGTTATAAAATTTAAGTATCTTTTTTATACTCTTTAAAAAAATATTTACTAACGTGACAAACATGACAGTTAAAGAAAGTTAGCCTGATTTAACTACTCATTAAAAATATAATTATTTTAATGTTAAGTTTTTCATGAAATTGAAAGAAAAAAAAATTTCAGTTTCAGTACAAAAAATTTAATTTGCTAAAATTTAAAAAAAAAAATGGTAACAAATATGACATTTGTCTGCTTTTAATGAAATTGACCTTCAGAGTTAGTTTTTATCACAAGGTGATATTATTTCATTCAGCAATGGGCAATGGCGCGTGGTGGATTTTGTCCTGCTAAAAGCTCTGTGTAGCGTTAAGGTGGTGAATTTGAATCCCGCTATAATTCTGGGTGTATCTTTGTGTTGCTTTTCTCTTATTTGTGCTGACTACTCTTATTTGACGAGAGCTTATAAGCCTACATATGTGAGTGAATATGTGTTTTGTGTGATAGAAAAATAATAACATTTTATGTTATAATGAATATTTGTATCAGTACATTAATTCAACAGTTAAAGGTTTATCAATAACAGTAACAATATTATTAACTGGTTAACAAGCAAATAATGCTTTTAAAGTAATTAAATTTTTAATTAGATTATTTTTAGAAATTTAAAGATTGATGTTTCATGTTCATGATGTTTCATTGTTTCATGATGATTTAAATCAAATGATTTCAAATTTTAAGTACTGCAGATCACATACATTAAGACACTTTTTAAATATGATCTAAAAATTTTCAAAATCACTTATGCTGAATCTTTTACATCACAAAATAAATTTTGTTCCTAATAATAAAACATATTACAAAACACTTTTATGTGTCATTGAAGTTCAAGATAAACAATCATTTTAAATGATTAATATTAGAAACTCATAATGTGAAAGATTTGAATAAAAAGCAATAAAGAGATCATTTAATTGAAGGAAACTTTTTTTCTCTTCTTTGCTACTGCTATTTATGACACACACATCAAAGGAAACTAAGAGTAACCGGTGGTTAACACAGTGAGGAGGATTAATTGATAGTCATCATAATGATATACTGTTTTCTTAGTTATTCGAGTGTATGTAACATTTTCTAAAAGTATTTCTTAATACAATTCAATATTTCTTTGTTAAAATATTTTGGAAAATTGAAGCTTTTATTTAATTTTTTAAATACAATAATATAATATAATTACAATAATCAGACACGAAAAATAAATTTGTAGCAGCAGATAACTATTCATTGATATAAAATGAGCCAAAATTGAGCATTAAAAAAAATCTTTCACAATATGTATTTTGTGCCAATTCTTCAGAAAAATTTTGAACTTTTAGGTACCTCAAATTAAGCTTCTTCCTTCAATTTACTAAGATTTTCTTTATGTTGTCTAGTTAAAATTTGCATGATATTCTGTCCCAGAGATATTCACTTTTATTGGGGGATATCAATTAGTTTTTTGATGATTTTAAATTTCACCATTCTTATTTTAAACATATATCCTTAATTTAAAAATTCACCTTTAAATGCTTATTTTCTCTAGATACTGGAAAAAGCTTTAAAGTTTTTCATTAATTCATCATTTTTAGCTAACTTTTTTCAAAGAAAATTTATACACAGAGATTGTCTTTTAGCTTTCTTTTATTATTTTCTCAAAAGGTTTTAATTTTTGTGTTATTTTGATAATCTGTGAGAATTACTTTTTCAAATATACACATAAAATAGTATAAGAGGATAATATAAAAATTGAAGATTAAATAATATTACATATTTTGATAAATTTTCACAGTGCCTTTTTAATACAAACTCAAAGTGCCTTTTTCTGTGAAAAAGCACCCTGCCCTTTTTATTCCTAGGAAGAACTGATTTTAGAAAACTGCAGTATATTCTAATTTTACATGAAGCTCATACTAAGGAACCTTAGTACATTAAAGCATAATATTTGATATTTTTAGAAAAAGCTATAAGTTGACCACAATTTAATACCTAAAGCAAACTAGAGAATCTTCTAAAATTCTCTGAGAAACCTAAAAAAAATTAACATATGGAATGTCAAGAATTAAAAATCAGCTAAGATTACTGAACAGCAAATAAAAAATAGGTACTTTAGTACAATACTAGCAAAACTTTCTAAAACTGGAGGGAAAAAAAACTAAAATAGCTATTCTCCATTGAAGAAATACTGAGGGGGAAAATAAAATTTTACAGATTCAATCAATTCATACAAAACATGAATATTTTTCCCACTTTTAAAATGATTTTTTAAAATTAAAATATATAACATATATATTTACTTACCTGTTTTGCTATGAATTATTTATTTGAAGATCCCTTCTATAGTCAAAAATAGATAAGATGTGTTACCTAAAAAAAAGTATATAAGGCTAATTAACTATTATGCAAGTTTTAAAATATTAAATTTACTAAATAATATATTCAACTGCACTCCATTAAATTCTAATCTAAAGCAGACACAGACTACATTTAATTGTGTGACAAAGGTTCCGTGAAATTCCGGTATTCCTAGGGAAATTTTTGGTCAAATTAAAAAAAAAGCGCTAAAAATTTTTATATTGTAAAAAAAATTATCACATTACAAAATGTTTCCTCACAAAAAAATTGTTTATTCAGTGCTCTCTCTCTCTCTCTCTAAAGGTCGACCTTACAACAAATACTGAGAATCAATTAAAAAAAAAACATTCCTCAAGATCAGACAATTATTGGCAAGCATTTTAATTCTTCTTAATCTAAAAAATCTGTCTAAATTCTAACGTACAAAAAACTGAAATCAATATTCAGATTGATAATAATTAACAACTCATATTTATTACCTGTAATATAAAATGAATAAGTACCATTAGCAAAACCGATTGATAGTTTCAATAATTTTGGCTACACTTTTTATTTGTGATAGAAAATATAAATCATAATTATAGTAACATATAAGAAAAACATTGAGCATGACTTAAAATCTAAAAAACTGTCTCCTATGTCAAAAAAGAACATTGCCTTGGCTTTTGACACTTTTTGAAGAATTTCAACATTTTAAGTAAGTTTTTGACAAGATCAAAACCGCAACTATGTAATTGAATGGAAAAAAAGTAATTACTATCTCCTCATTTAAACTACTTATGAAGACCATATTTAATATATATATTTTTTTATGAATCAAGAATTAATTAATAAACGTGCAAAAACATTTTAAATAATACTTAATTGAAAATTTAATATTTTTTAAGAAAATAGATTGTATGCAGAATTTTGAAGAAATATTAAGAATTTTTACCCTTTAATTTAATTGCAAAAATATCTTATTTTCCTATTACCTTAAAAAAGACTACATTTATAAGCTAACAGATAATAATTTAAAATCAAAACTATTGTTTGTAATATATAGCTATTGTTTGTATAAACAACACTTATTTTAAATTTCGTAAAGACATTTTTTTCTCTTAACTACACAATTTAATTTAACAATTTAAAAACTTAACAGATATTGTTTGTTTTACATCTTAAAATATAATTGGAATATTTTATCTGAAGTGTTTTAAGGTTTAGAAATGGATAGAAAAATGACCTTAGTAGCACTTTTTAAATGACACATTTTATTTTTTAAACATTTTGATCCTTTTTTACTTTTTAAACAATAATAAAACTTTTCATCCAGACAGACCAGTAAAATTTCAGTTAACTTTATGCTTCATTAAAAATTTTATTCATGATCTTTTATCACCTATATTTATACAAGTTAACTAAAATTAAGAAATGTTAGCAAATAATTAAAACTAAAATTACAAACTTCCATAAAATTTACAAAATTTTATTTTTTTAAGCAATCAAATTCTTATTTATGCCTCACTTTTTGAAATAAAAACAGGAAAAAAATTACAAAATTTATATAAAATGTTGGTATGGGGATAGTAGTTAAGGATGTAACGAATAGTGATTTGGCTAAACAGGCGAGTACCAAAAATTTGGCCAAAAAAATTACCCAAAGAGCACCATTAAAAAAAATAAATCAATTAATATTATTTTTTATATAGAAATAAGTTTAGTCATTGTTGAAAATTACACAAAACTTAGCTGTATTATTGGTACGGGGTAAAGGGAAATAGAAATGTTTATGATAATAAATAAAATAGAAATGCTTAGGATAAGATATAAAGATAATTAAAAATAAGATACTGAAAAATATTTAAGATAAAAAAAACTGACTAACAGCAGCTAATAAAAAAAATAATAAATAAACTGAAGTTGTAAAGTTGAAAAAAAAAAAAAGAAATAGAAACAAAACATCCTCTTAATTCTTAAAACAAACTTTAATGCTAATATTATTTTCCAGAAAAAAAAATTATACATAAAACATTAGAAACACTTTTAAATATGCAGCACTATCATAGCATCTATTAAAAAAAAATTTTTAAAAAACATCCTTTACAAAAGCAACACAGAAAAAATAAAATTTGCTCTTAAATGAAAGAAAATGTTAAGGCTAAATATTTCAGCTATCCAATTACTGTTTTTTCTGGCAAAAAAAAAGAAGATGAAAGCCTAATAGAGACCCTCTTAACTGCCGCATGCATCGCATCATAATAAAAACGTCTAAAAAACATAAGTTTCTTGAATAAAATAATAAATAAAAAGTTAGGTGGAAGCCAAAATAAAAAACATTCTTGACTCTTAAATGATAGACTTACTGCTAAAAATTTAACTTTGAATATTGCCATATTTTTAGAAAATAATTACCATAAAAGAAAAACATTCATTTGAAACAATCTTTAAAAAATGCTGTCATAATAAAAATGCTAATTAAAAGAAAAATTAGTAAAAATTGCTTAGTTCTAAAATATAACTTTTGACATTGAAAATCACAGTATTCTATGTTACTATTTATCTAATTCATCATACAAGAAAAAAGTGACAATAAAAAAATAAAGTCCATTTGAAACGCTGTGTTAACATGCTTTGTTTTAGTTATAACTGCAAAGAAAAAAAATTAAACAAAACAAGCTTAATTTTTAAAATACGAAGCATTGAAAAAACGATGAAATTGACTTGCCTGAATACAATTTCAAAGAAAGAAAAAAATAATGGTTCAGCATAAAGTAATCAGTATAAAGTTTCAATTTTACAAATTTAAAATAAAATACGAAGCTTTGAAAAAACGATGAAATTGACTTGCCTGAATACAATTTCAAAAAAAGAAAAAAATAATGGTTCAGTATGAAGTAATCAGTATAAAGTTTCAATTCTACAAATTTCGCTTTTCCACATGTTTTTCAGAACATAAATTAACAAGTTTTAGACCTCATACGTGAAAAAACTATTTCTAATAGTACAGTAAAAAATACAACTTCTGATTATTCTTTAATTAATGTAATAACTCTTTTCCCAAACAAACTTTGTTGAAAAATATTTTTCCAAATAACACTTTTCCGATTATTCGGCAAAAGGGTCAAAAATTCAATTTCATTCCTAATAGTAATTATATTTAATAAAGTCTCCCACAGATTTAAGGTAAAATTACACTTAAATTTCAGTGCCATTAAGAAATGGCACTTAAATTTAACTTTACTGTTCTGTATAGAAGAGTGAATCCGGAAGTTAAATCTTAAGCAACTAGATCCATCTATAATATCTTATTGGCTCTTTTCGTACCAATTACTACAATTACTCAAAATTGGACATTTACAAAATAATGTGTAGGACAAAATATACAAATTACCTTAAAAATATTGATTTTTAATTCGAAATATCGTCATATTTTATTTAAAAGCAATTATTTAGAAAATTACTTAAAAAGTTCATAAATATGTATCTAAGACAAGTGACTGACATTTTACCTATATTTTATTTTTTTTAAAAATATAATTTAAATACAAAATACAACTGATGCAAGCAAAATATACCGTTAAATAATAAAAACAAAAATTTTAATGAGAAATATTACTTAAGGTTACGCAACATACATAACGAGTTACGCAACATAGTTAACGAATTGAGAAATAATTTTAGTTATATTGGCTACCAGATAGTTTTTCAAACATTTTTAATGAAAAATATACATATCTTGGCACTATTAACTATTAGAGGTTATTAAATAGCAATGAGGAAATATAATAAAATATATAAAAAAAGATTTATCGTGAAGACGATGGAATTACAGCAAAGTTTTAATAACAATTTTCATGCAGTAGCATACAAGAAATGGGCAATCACATCACACAACACAGACCAACTGAAAGGGTAACTTGTTGCCACATCCAAGAAAACCTCTACTTGTTTTTCCTTTGTTTTTTTTTTTTTTAATTTGCAAATTTTCCCAATAAATATCATATGTAATAAAAAAAACAACTCAATGGAAGTACTTAATATGTTGATTTAATTAAAGTAAATACAAACAAAAAAAAATTAAACTTAATAACTTACTCTTGATATTTATTGATTTCGAAAGACCAAACACAGATTGACTTCAGTATTAAAAGTAAAAATAAATAAACCAGCACCATTAATTGCAAATTGCCAACCAAAATTTGGTGAAAAGTTAATGCAAATAAAATGCTTATGTTGCTTAAAAAATAAAGAGCTAACTCCTAATATTTACATATTTACTCAGACACTTAACCTATAGGCAGCTGTACAGTAAAATTAAATATAAAATATTGCGCAATTAACTGCCAAATATTAAAATAATGAACAGTTGAGAAACTTATACAAATAGAATGGTTGTTGTTTTTCTAAAGGAGGAAAAAACAATACTATCAAGTGAAAATACTAGTGCTATTTAAGAGGTGACATCATGACACAGATTAATGAACAAAATTGAAATATATGATATAGAGAATTAAAACGCATAAATAAATAATTTAAATCAATAAATTATTTAACAAAGTGCTATTATTCTTGAATAACAACATGATGAAATAATCTACCAGATCCAGTTATATTTTAATTAGTGACTAATGCAGTAAAGTTTTATGTCTCTTAAATCGAAAATGTATATATGTAGAACTATAACTTATATTAGTAAAAGCATTTAATAATAAATGTATTATGCACTGACATCTGGTTTCCGTGTAGAATTGATATGCGGAACTTGTTTCCTTTCGCTTACTTGGCGCTAAACAAACATCATAAGTCCAATATAATGAGATTTGCATTTACAAACATAAGATTTAAAAAAGAAAAGAAAAGTAAAACTATAATTTGACATACCGTTTAGTCTTCATAATGTTAATCCATTATTAAAGATCTAAGAAACAAAAAGACATCTTAACACAAACACTATTTCAACACAACCTATTTATTTTGACCAAGTCACCATGCTGTCGTGAACCAGTTGTTTTGATACTGTTCAGTAGTAAGGCATACGGTGAGGATAAGGTTGAAAACATTCAAGGAGAAATAATACAAGCTAAGACCAATAATTAAAGATTTATGTACGATATTTAATTAAATTATAGCACAAAAACAGCACTATACCAATACTAAAAAATTAAAAAAAAATATATTCAGAATAGTACAACATGGCCGTTACAATCTCGGTAATTTTATGAGCCGTTGCCATATTTTTTATATTAATTCTAGAAACAATAATGAAACTTCATCATCAGCATCAACAAATAATTATTACACGTACAAAACGTTAAAAATAAAATCTCTCACTACATCCTTCAACATTACCTTTTCAATGCGTAACTTTTATTTTATTTATTTATTGTATGTGGGCAAGTAAAAAAGGGCAAGTATATTATTGGGTATCCAGTACCGTAGACCCATACAACGTGGCAACAACGGCTTAAAAATTCTTGTCAACTGAAGAAGAGATAATACAAAATCGAAAAGGAAAGCACAAAGATACGTTCAGGGTTACTGCGAAATTCGAACCCGCTATCTATACGTTTTACTGTCGTTGCGATACCGCCTTGGCCACGGAGACTAGAGACATGCCCTTGACCCCGTCAATCTCTTAAATAACTGTACCTGAAGTAGTAGTAATAGTACTGTATTTACGTCGCACAAGGGCAGCATAATGGGCTATTGGCGACAGTCTGGGAAGCATCCCTGAGGATTATCCAAAGACATGCCATCACAATTTTGATACTCTTCAGAAGGGATGGTTCCCCGCTTTGATAGCCTGGTGACCTTCACGCAATGTCAAGCATTTTACGGTAGTTTAACGAGGACTGATGCTGCCTACCCTTAGCTCCTGTACAGGCTGATCAGAGTGGTCACCCACTCGCACACAGCCCGGAGCCAGTGACGCTTGACTTCGGAAATCCTTCAGTAATTTGCATCCCGATATCTAATCTCCGATTTCAGTCATAAGTCGATGTTTTAAAGTGCAAGCTCTTCTTTTTATTAAAAAAAAACTGTGTTGGAAGCATTAGAGGCTAATATAATTTATTTTAATCTTGTAGAAATAGGAAACACGTATAAAAAAGCACATACTATTTTAAAACACATACAATTCTATTCAAATGTATTAAATCTAATTAAACACGGGTATTCTGAAATCACCACTTTTAATATGCTTAGCATCCCTGTCACACATAAAACCACCATTAGAACTACATAATAGTGATTTATAATTTATACTTTAATAATAATGAAACGTTATCAAAATTTGACGAATCATTTATCTGATACAATCACCACACAGGTAAAGTTAATATTAGCTATCCATATATCTAACGAAACTCAATGGCGATCTAAATGTGCGCGAATAGTGTAATAATGAGATCTCCAAAGCCGAAGTAATAAAAGAGATTCACCAGGTTCTTACTATATAACAAGCTCTGCTTTGGGCATGTTTAAGAAATGGAAAACCTCTTCGCGTGCTTCAGAATCGGTTTTTGTTTAAATTCAGAGCAAAGATGAGACCTTTATGAGGAAAATATTTACGTTTTGGCCTTACGCTCTGTAAACAGTTAACCTAGCGACATCACAAAAGGAAAATTTGACTATTTGTCTATTCCACATTGGTTAGGAATAGAATAGGAAACCTGCTTTTTCTTGCTTAAGAATCGTTTCCTAATCAATTAAGTTTTGGTTTTAGGTTTTAAATTTTTTCTTTTCTTAAATTTTTTATTTTAAGTTTATGCATTACATTAAGAATATTTTTTTCAAACTTTTTCATCAGTGCACCATGGAATGAAAATTTTGAAAATAAAGCCGTTGGAAACATCCCGTTAAGCCTGAAGTAAAAAATAAAAATAAAGTTTTCGCGCAAAAACTTTATTAGAGAATAAAGTTATCTCGAAAGACATGATCTAATTCGGTAAAAATTTAGCTCACTTTTTCTGGTAAGAATAGACTAAATATGAAAAACATTTCTTTTTTCTATTTGAGCGCAATTTAATCCACAAGTCGAAATTGTACCTAAAATAATTTTTTTCATTTATTTATTTCGCTTATTTTATTTATTTGAATTCAACCTAGAAGAAGTGTGCAAAATTTCAATTAGATCTGTGCATTAGTTTTTTGTTAAATTTTGTTTTGTTAAATATTCAATTCCTCAGCTACTTCACTATCAGTTTAAGACGTTAAATCAGTTCTCAAGGCTAAAAATTTTATAAAATGTGGTCCAAATTTTGATCTTTCATATGCTTGAAGTTTAAATACAATATTTCTTTAATGACATTAAAAATAAATTTAGGAAATATTTTTTTCTCAACCCTTCCAAACCCATTACTGCTTAAGTGAGGAAAAAAAAGCTTTTACAAAATCTTTTAATGTAAAGAATAAATGCTGCATAGGTGACGTCAAAATCACATTTATTTGATAATTAGGTTGATACTAAAAATAACCTTATACTAACCTTAACCTTATACTAAAAATAACAAAGCTATTAATCTCAGTAGACTACAAAACTAAACAAGGAAAATAAGAAAAGTAATGCTCATTTCTTATACAGCTCAATGCCATTTGTTACTTTCCCTATATCTCTGTAACTAACTGAGCGAATCTCAATCTTTCGATAAAACTCATTTTAAAAAAAGATAATTTTGAAAAAAAAGTTTTAATAGTTACTTCTTTATGATTAGAATTGATAATACAAAAATTGTACTATAACAATTTGAAACTAAACTATTCTATCTTGTAAACTACGCAATTTTAACACCAATCAAAATTTACAAAACTGAATTTATTTGATGGTTACTGAGATATAAAAGTTTTAAACTAAAAATATTAATTTTTAGGGAATTTTTTTTAAAAATCTTGTAGAAATTTAGATGTAAACATTTAAAAATGTTATAATTAAAAACTTATCGATGTTGAGTTGATAAATAAAATTTTTAACAAATATATTTTTATAAGATTATTAAGTCGATACTATTTTTACGTTGTTGATATTATTATTTAGTTATTTTATTTTATTTTATAACAGTCGTTGAACAGCAATCCCAATATTCAGTTTACGACTATCAATGTTCAACTCCTTAGCCTTGTAATTTTGAACCCAATCCAGAAGACAAGGGAACTCCTGAATCAAGAATTGGAAGTTTTTTGCCTTCGTGAACTTTTTGATGGAACTAACCCGCATTTGAATTACATAGAGAGGAAGACCACGAAAACCTCCAACGGTTAGTCTGATGGCAAGGATACTCTAACCCAGGGGTTTCCAACTTACATGAGGCCGAGGGCCGCTTAAAAACACCAGTCAAGTGGCGGGCCACAGTTTTATCAAAATTTTATATAGGACTCTTTTATGTTTGAAGGAACATTAAATATTGCTGTCAGATTTTTATAAAAGTTTTTTAATATTAAAAAAAAAAAAAGAAAGAAAATAACAAGCATTACAAACAATGCTTGTTACGTATCATTTTGAATCTTCTCTTAATCTGAAACTTAGTGACAAGATTTTTTTTTTAATTTCAAATTTAATTCTGTGATAAATTAACATTTTTTCGACTTATTAGGCAACAACTAATTATAGCAACAACTAAAAAATTCTCGAGCATCTGAAATGAATTTTTTTCCTTCTTTTCCGCTCATGCGATACTCAATTCAAGGAATTTAGATAAAACATGATATTCATTCCCTCTTTTATGTAATTTAAAATTTACAAATGTAAATAATTTCGTCCGAAATGAGTGGTTTCAAAAAGTTAAATTGGAGAATTTCTGATACGCACATGCTAAATTATATTCACAAAATAAAAAAAACGAAATAAAAAAAAAGAGAGCAACATACACGATTATTTTTGTATTTGAATAAATATTTTCTTGGATGCAAAACCTGAGAAATAAATTTTTTTGCACCGTTGGTATGTTGAATTTCACAGATAACAAAAAAATTAGGTTTTTTTTGTTTTCGTCTTTTTTTAACAAGAAAAGTATTTTAAGCCCTTATAGATTTTCTACGAAAATTGTCCGCAATGAAAACTAATATATTTCAGTTCGGGGGCCACAAAAAAAAGGCTTCGAGGGCCGGATGCGGCCCGCCAGTTAGAAACCCCTGCTCTAACCCATGATCCGTCTACCACTGAGAATATTTTGCGTCAGCACTGTCATAACTTCCTTTTAGCACTTACGTCAGCAAAACGAAAACTACGGAATTTCAAGAGTTATTTTTGCTCACTCAGGCTTGCGCCCTAAACAAACCTTGCCACTAACATAGTATATACTTAACTTACTTAATACAGCACTACAGCCCACTGCGAACCTTGGCCCGTTGAACAATATCGTTCCAAACCTTCGTATTTTTGACTTCCAGTTTTTCATCTTCATGGTAGTTAGATCTTTGGTGATATCGCCCAACAGCCTTTCTTTTCGGTCTTCCTCTTAGTCTCAAATTAAACGGTCCCCATTTGAAAAGTTTTTATAAATTTCCATTATCCTTTAATCTTTCAATGTGCTTCAACCATGCCAAACGTCTGGATTTAATAAATCGAATTATGTTTTTTCGTCTGATTAAATGGTCAAATTCACTATTGTTCGTCGTTAATCGTGGTTGGGGCCCATATAAATTAAAAGAGTACTTAAGGGCACTAGGATGCTACAAGTGCAACAGGCTTGGACACATGGCAAGGCAAGAAACTGCACATAAGAAGAAACCTGCTTAAATTGCGATGCGTCAGGGCATCATGCGAATGATAGGACTGTGGCGTAACTACCACTATAAATATTAAATACCAAATCACTAGTATATAAGACATGTTAACTTGATTCTATCTTGAGGTAATTTTTGATAGATGATGGTTGACATAGTCGATAATTAAATCCCCTCAGGTCGAACCTTAGATTCGGCTCCAGACTGAGAACAAACTATGGCGTACTGAACAAGTAATTCTGGCATATTCAATCTACTGCATTTTGAATTGAATTACTCTATGTTTTTGAATGATCTATTATAAATATGTTCTTGTTGTTAATAAAGCGCTGTTTGATTACCTTCCAGGTCCTGGGCTAGGCACTTTGCAGTCCTCCTCTGCCCCTCGGGATAATTTGTGGTGCTCATTCTCGATTCGGGGACTAGTGCAGTGTGACGGCCTTTTGCTTGACGTCGGTTCTGTTGCTCGGAATGCTTGTCTCGATTAGTCTTCTAGATCGATGAGCCCTACGTCATCGTAAAGCTGCGCTTCTTCACAGTGTACAAAATTCTTCGCAAAATGTTCCTTTCGAAGATTTTGGTTAGATTCGTCCTTTATTTGTTAGAGTCTAAGTTCCACTGCCATAAGTTATTATAAGCCTGATAACTGTCTTATAGATCTTTAACTTGATTTCCTTAATTCGAAGTTTGATATTGAGTAAGTATTGGCATAAGTAAAAACATTTATTTCTTTTTTGTATCCTGGAGACGAGCACAGTAAAAAGTTGGTTGAAAGTTTGATACCCTTAAAACGTTCTGGATGTTAGCCGCAATCTGGAAAATATGGTCCAAATAATTTAGGTAGGTTGTTGTAGTTCATTTACGTCGCACTAGAGCTGCACAATGGGCTATTGGCGACGATATAGGAAGCATCCCTGAGGATAATCCGAAGACATGCCATCACAATTTTGATCCTTTGCAGAGAGCACCCTCGCTTCGGTAGCCCGAGCACCTGCACGCGAAGTCGAGCAGTTTACGGTAGAACAGTTTAACGAGGACCAATACCGCACACCCTCGGTCCCTACGCAGACTAAAATAAATGGTCACCCACCAGCAAACTGACCGCAGCCAGTGATGCTTGACTTCGGTGATCTGTAAGGAACCGTGTCTTAACGACCAGTCGGGCACTGTACTTACACGATGTTTCATAAATGTTTTCAATTAATTACTCACTAATGTTTCTTCAGATGTATTACATCTTCTACCCACTTTCTCCGGACGTTAATGGTCACGATTCGCTCTGCAGTCCTTATAATGTTTCAGTGCTTTCCAACCTAAACTACATTTTCCAGACAGTGACTAACCTCCATATTTTGAGGTAGAGCTGTAACCAGGGGGTGGAATATAGGGGTTCAATTCAATTACCCCCAAAATGCCTAATTTTATTATAATAGAAAAAGAAATTTTTCCTTAAGATTTTTATAAGTAATACTTATTATTTATTTTTTTAAATAATAATAAGTATATTTAATAAAATTATTATTTGTTAATTATCTCTTAAATTACATCAGTTTTGAGAGAAGGTTTATAATTTACTTCAAAAAACGTCTTTTATTCAGGAAGAAACAAAAATTAGAAACAATCTAACATTTGACTTTCTGTGCGTCCATTTCATGTACGGAAACGCGTGCCTTACTTCCTCCCCCCCTTAGAAACCTGCGAGGGGGGACGACATTCCTCCATTTTAAGAAAAAGTGGAGAGGTTCTTGCTATAACACGAATTTCAAATTACTAGAATTTTCGTCGTTTTGCTTGAAAGTTGCTCTTTGCTATAAACAGCTTGTAAAGAAAGTGTAAAGTTTGCCTAGTTAGTTTGAAAGTTGGTATAAATCGTTTAATCTATCAAGTATTTTACTGTCAAAAGGTCAAGTATATTAAACAAAGCTGCAAATTCTCCAAATTCATTGATAACAAATGATTNGCTTTGCCGTCCTCCTCTGCCCCTCCGGATAACTTGTGGTGCTCATTCTCGATTCGGGGACTTGTGCATTGTGACGGCCTTTTGCTTGTCGTCGGTTCTGTTGCTCGGGCTGCTTCGCTCGATCTCGATGAGTCTTCTAGAGCTTTGGTGGATGAGCCCTACGTCATCGTAAAGCAGCGCTTCTCCACTGTGTATAAAATTCTTCTCAAAATGCTCCTTTCGAAGATTAGATTCGTTCTTTATTTGTTACAGTCTAAGTTCCACTACCATACGTAACTATAAGCCTGATAACTGTTTTATAGATCTTTAACTTGATTTCGTAAATTTGAAGTTTGATATTGAGTAAGTATTGGCATAAGTAAAAACATTTATTTCTTTTTAGTATCCTGGAGACGAGCACAGTACATAATTGATTGAAAGTTTGATATCCTTAAAACGTTCTGGAGGTTAGCCGCAATCTGGAAAATATGGTTCAAATAATTTAGGTAGGTTGTTCAAGTTCATTCACGTCGCACTAGAGTGGCACAATGGGCTATTGGCGACGCTCTGGGAAGCATCCCTGAGGATGATCCGAAGACATGCCATCACAATTTTGATCCTCTGCAGAGGGGATGGCATCCCCGCTTCGGTAGCCCGACGACCTGCACGCGAAATCGAGCACTCTACGGTAGAACAGTTTAACGAGGGCCAATACCGCACATCCTCGGTCTCAACGCAGACTAAAATAAGTGGTCACCCACCAACACACTGACCGCAGACAGTGATGCTTGACTTCGGTGATCTGCTTGGAGCCGTGTCTTAAAGATCAGTCCACTGCGGGACATAATTTAGGTAGGAGAGTGGCTGAAGGTTAGGGACACTTGAAAGCAATTTCACTTCCTGCTCATTTCGCGAACTTAGAGAAGCTGAATTTTTAAGTTTTAGTTTCTATATAACTATTATTCAGACGATATTCCTCAAATTTTGGATTTTATCATTTAAAATTAGATTGATTACATTTGTGTAAAAGTTTTTAAACCTTACAATTCGAAATTTTTCGTCCATTAAATTATATAAAAAATAATTATAATCTTTGGTTTTGATTCCCTTCAAAATTTCTGAAGATATGGCGAAATACTTAAAAACGAAATTAAAGACATTTTCCAGATTGTGGCTACCCCTTATTTCTAAGTGAGTGTCTAAAATTCAATTTATTAAAAAAGGTGTGTTTATCCAGATAAAATCTAATTCTGAAACAAAACCGTTTTCATTATTTAATTGACATATTGCTAGTTAGACCCTTGTGCCATTGAGTCTTAGATCAAAAGTTGCGTAACTGTTAGCGTGTATTTTTTTTTTCGGGCACTGTACTTATATGATGTTTTATAAATGTTTTCAATTAATTACTCACTAATGTTTCTTCAGATGTATTACATCTCCTACCCACTTTCTCCTGACGTTATTGGTCACGATTCGCTCTCCAACCTAAACCACTGGGACCATATTTTCCCGCCAGTGACTAACCTCCATAGTTTGAAGTACAGCTGTAGCCAGGGGATGGAATATAGGGGTTCAATTACCCCCAAAATGTTTAATTTTATTCTAATAGAAATATAAATTTTTCCTTAAGATTTTTAGAAGTAATACTTATTATTTATTTTTTAAATAATAATAAGTATATTTAATAAAATTATTATTTGTTAATTATCTATTAAATTATATCAATTTTGAGAGAAGGTTTATAATTTACTTCAAAAAACGTCTCTCTTCTTATTCAGGAAGAAACAAAAATTCAGAAACAATGTAACATCTGACTTTCTGCTCGTCCATTTCATGTACGGAAACGCGTGCCTTACTTTTTTCCCCCTTAGAAACCTGCGAGGGACGACAACATTCCTCAATTTTAAGAAAAAGGGGAGAGGTTCCTGCTATAACACGAATTTAAAAAAAACTTGAATTTTCGTCATTTTCCTTGAAAGTTGCTCTTTACTATAAACAGTTTGTAAAGAAGTAAACCTGTGGTGATAGGTTTTATACCACCTTCTGAAAGGGATAAGTACCCTAATATCACTATACTTCACATTCATAATCAGCTAATATAATTAAATACTTCACATAATATCGGTACTTATTTCGAAGGTACTACAAAGAAAGAGTAAAGTTTGCCTAGTTAGTTTGAAAGTTGGTATAAATCGTTTAATCCATTTTACTGTCAAAAGGTCAAGTATATTAAACAAAGCTGCAAGTTCTCCAAATTTATTGATAACAAATGATTTTATTTATTAAGTTATTTTCGAAGGTCGTATATGTAAAATTATATTTATTTTACTAAAAACTAATTAAAAATGTATTTTTGCAATAGATGTTTAAGTGTTAAAAGTATTGAAAATATTCCTTTAAGAAGTAGTTTTTTTTAAAACTTTTTAATAGTTTTTGAAAATTATTGCTCTTGTCCTTATTATTTTTTTTTAATTACCTTTTTTTTCAAATTATTTTTAAATGTAATTATCTTTTTTTAATACCTGTTTTTAATTTTTTTAAAAACTTTTATTTTATTACAGATTACAAAAAAGGAGAAAAAGAATTAGTAGTGCATCTTAGTTCCGATAATTTTTAACATGTAAATTTAACCTTAGATGCGATTATAATTGAAACAATTATTTTTAAAAAAACACTGTTTTCAGTTAATATTTTTCCTTTTTTCGTAGATATTTTTCTTGTAGTAAGTTATTTATTGTAATTTTTTCCAGTTACTTAGAAATCTAAAAGGAAAATAAATAGAGGTGTTAAGACTTATAAAAGTATATATATAATATAGTGATATTTCCCCCGAAAAAAGAAGGTGAAGAATCTAAATCCACCGGAAATAAAGTATGTTCAGAAAAATATGTTTTGTGTCCGATTTCGTAATTTAAATTACCTTCCGCAGTCTGCACTATTTAATAAGCATGTTTCAGGTTAGACCCTTGAACAATTCGGTTCATGTCCTAACTTGAAAATTCAATCTTTGGGTGTAAAGTTATGATTTTTATTATTCATTTATTTTACACCATCTACAAATGGTGCAGTCACATAGGAAAACCATCCAAAGTCAGTAGAAGGAAAAGCAAATTATAAGTAACATACAAAGACAAAACTCAGTCGACGCACCATTTTATTTATATTGCATTTTCACACAATTTACGTTTACTATCTTTTTTAACTTTATGCAACATTCCTCTATGTTACTAACCAAACTGCATTGATTTATTCACTATTAAACTTTTGGAATTATTATAATTTTTTTCCATAAAAGAAGGGTGAGGGGGATCATTGAAGATAGTTAATTGGCGTCTTATCTCTCGATTTCTGATGATATTGGCGATACAGATGATACAGTGAAGTCTATTCTACAAAACACTATCATTACCAGGGACTCTGAGGTTCTGTTGAGCTTTGAATTGTGATGAATGTGATAAAAATGCACATTACGATTTCATAAATGTGGAACGATAGTTAGTTAACAGATATACAAATCAAACAGTAATGCAATTAACAGAATAAAAGAATATTAAGAGGATCCATAAAATAATTTAATTTAATAAAATCTAATATACAAAAATAATTTAAAATTTGCTATGTTCTAGAAGGAAATGGATCAACCCAAGGTTTTAATTTTTGTGTCACTTTTTCAGCAAGGCTTCTGTATATTTGTACCTATAAAAAAAGAATATTTTTTTAAAAAATTTCAGACAAATTTTTCTAAAAATAGAGTTATTTTAAATCATGAAATACATCTTTCAACTTCGAATCAATATTTTTTTCCGTAATTTTTAAGTAGGAATATTTTTTACAAATAGAAAAAGTTTTCTTATAATCAACAGGGAATCTAAAATAAAGATAAACACTAAGAACTTCAAACTAGTGCCCATGCTTTTAAAAAAAAAGCTTAAGCTTACTGACATTCAAGATATTTTTTTTACATTATTTTCAAGAATTAATTTAATCAACGTATAAATCATTAGACCACAATGTATTCATTTTTATTTTTAAGTTCATCTAAAGTAATTTTCTCAAATATATATAAAATTAAAGGCAATAGTTTCACTAAAAATTTATTAACTGATTTAGTCCGAGCAAATATTACTGTAGATACAAGGGGAAAAATACTCGTTTTATTAGAACCTCACAGCTTAGATAAAGAGTTTTTGACTTAAAAAATACATTTTTGCAGAATGACAGAGCTTTGATTTTTTAAATAAGTGCTTTTCTTTTAAATGGTTACAAATATTAGCATTCAAATATAATTTTGTGGATCAGTACAGGATACTTAAATTTTAAATCTCAAATTATCAAATACGTTTGCATATCCCCATGCAAAAATAATGGTTCATTCAAGTATAACTTAAAAAAAAAGTTCAAGCAGTAAATCAAAAGAAAGAAAAAAAGTGAAATGAAACTTACCACACTATTATCAGGATCAGATACAACAATAGGCTGCCCATTATCACTAGTTTTGCGGATCGAAGCATTAAGTGGCACATCAGCTTAAAGAAAAACACTTTTTAATAACTTTTTATTACAGATATATGGTGAGACCTGCCAGGAGCGACTATTCTTTGTTCCACAGCAAAATGGTTAGAAGTTACCTCCACAGACTTCAAAATGTTATCAAAAATACATGATTTTTAGCAAATGATTTTAATTTTAGTCAATGTCATTTTCTTGGTGTAGAAATGCCACTTCTGTGGCGTCATGAAAACCGGATCTATGAATAAAATTTAGCGTTAATAAAAATGATCCCTACTGATATAATTATGAGTATAAACAAATTTACCAATTATGAGTGATGGAACTATTTTAAATAAATGAACAATTATGTTTTTTGTTTAAGTTGAATTTTATGCCATAAAAATTAGTTAGCTTTAAAAAATGAGAAGTTTGTTTGTTTGAGATGTTTAGTTTTTTGTTAAATTAATTTTTAAAAAATTTAACTTTGAACTTTTTTTAACAAATTTTTTTCGAGATTCCTTATTTGAACGTTTCCGCTTTTAGTGCAGAGGTTTTCCCAGTTGCTAAAAGGTTTATCATAAAGGTTTTCTTCAACACAAAGTATATGGGAAAAATGCTGTGCCTCCCAAAAATGGTCGCAAATAGAGGAAGTCGCTACCTGGAGGTTTCAGTAGATTTCACTAGATATAGAAATTAAAGACAAACAGATCAGAAATAAACGTTTTAAAAGTGGCACTGAATTTTTTTTTTTTGCTTTGTCTTAATTTGAAAATTAAATTTTAGTTAAGAGTTAAGTTTATGGCTTACTTTATGAAGAAAAATGTAAAAAAATTCCGTTTTTTTTTTCTTTCAAAAGCAATATTAATTTATAATGTAAATAGCTTTACAATATAAATTATTCATTTTATAATAACTACATTCTTATAATTTGAGCACAATTTATTTTAGCAGTTTATCATTTATTAATTTGAATCTTGGTACTTAATCATTTAACTAATGACAAAAATTTTTAGTCATCACACAATTTAACACTTAAAATAGCCGAACAGAACATCAGAAAGATTTATGGGTCATAGATATCCGATTTCTGACCTATAATTGCAGATTAATTTGTAAAAAGCGTTTTAATATAAAAACTATAAATTTTTTCTTCTTTTTTTTCCCTTTCTACATATATCTGTTTTTTAAAGGGGTGAATTTGAAAATTGCAAGCGACTTATTTTAGAGGAGCTCTTTTACTTAACTGAAAATAAGTGACTCATTAAGTATTCTATAAAATAACGAATGAGCTATAATTTTTTGGTTATCGAAAAAAAGCTGCTTTTCAATTGGATTAGAGAATGAAAAAAAGGTTATATTTAATAACTGAATGTGTGAAGTATTTATTAACTGAAAAACAAACCATTTTCAAGATCACAAATATTTAGTTTGTGTTGATAATTGTTTAATGATAACTATGCAAGAGCACAGTGCTTTCATTTTCCTAAGCATAAAGAGCTACAATTGTGTTGAAAACTTTAAAGACAGCAATTACTGAGTAAATTTGCTTATATAACCTTAAAAAAATAATTTAATATAAATTTGTGTAACATAAATTTGAAATTTAGTAACGATTATTCTAAATATTTCTGATTTTATTGAAGAGATAAATTTTATATATCAATTTAGAAAGATAAAACATTTACCTAATACTTCAATGTCAAGTTCAGAAGCTAGTTTTGAAGCTCCATCCTGACCAAAAATGTGAGTTATTTCGCCACACTTTGGGCAAATGAAAGAACTCATATTTTGAACAATTCCAAGAACAGGAATATCCACTTTCTGAAACATGGCAGCACCCTTTCTAGCATCCAGTAAAGCTATATCTTGAGGTGTTGTAACAATCACGGCACCTAACAATAATGCAATGCAATATGAAAAAATATTCAAAGAAATTAAATTTATAATTGTCATAAATGTAACCAAACATTTTATTAAGTACAATAAAAGTTTTTAAAGAAAAAGTTTTTAACTTTTGCTAAGAGCAAATGCATTTCTAATAAGAGAGTAAA
This sequence comes from Parasteatoda tepidariorum, assembly GCF_043381705.1. Classification (NCBI taxonomy): domain Eukaryota; kingdom Metazoa; phylum Arthropoda; class Arachnida; order Araneae; family Theridiidae; genus Parasteatoda; species Parasteatoda tepidariorum. The sequence goes on from NC_092207.1 coordinate 72,778,444, forward strand.
ATTTTGAAGAAGAATTTAAATAGAACAGTATTTTTTAATACATTAATAATATATTAAAAGAGAAATGAAAATTAATAATTTTTTTTTATTTAATTTAAAAATGACTACAAAATGTTAGAAATAAGTAGATTTTGTTTTTAAAACATCATAAGAAATCTAATAATCATTTCTTTTTAAAGTGCAATAAAAGTTTTTATAGAAAAAGCTTTTAATTTTTACTTTTGAGAACAAACACATTTAAACAAAAATGCAAAAAAATTGCTTGGAATTTTAATTAACTCCAAACATATAGCCACCACACAGAAATTCTGAAACTATACTTTTGTTGTATATTTGTAGATCTATTTCTGTTATTACTTATTAGAATAAGAGTTTAATATATTTTCCTTTAATGATATGAAATAGAAAATAGAAAGTGACTTTTACGTTAATTAATAAATATAGAAAAATCAAATTGCTGTCAGGTAGTGGGTAAAGTTTTCTTTTTTGTTTACTTTAGAATATTTATTAACTTGCTTTTTTGTAATCAAAATAAATCTTGTTAATGCATGCATAATTAGTTTCAAGTAAATATCAATATTTATACGTTGAATTATAAGCTATTACAAGTTAAATATTTAATTAACATAAAAATTCAACAGATGCCCACCTTCAGTGAATTTTTTTCACAGCAACGACAAAATTTTTTTATTAATGAAATAAAAAGCAAAATGGAAACATTTTGCTGATATATTATACATTATATTTTCCCCAAAGAATGAAATGAGATTGCATATTATTTGTATAACTATTAAGAATTGGAGATTTTAAGAAAATTAAATAATGACTTAAAATTTAATAGGTTTGTCTAGAGGTGAAAACAAAGAAATTGTCTCCTAACTTGAAAAAAAAAATTACTGAAAGCAGAGGATAATAAAATTAATTTCCTGCATAAAGATAAAGAGCTGAAAGTTTTTTTTATACCTGATACTGGAACTGTTTGAGCAATAGAGATTTGGGTGTCACCAGTACCAGGAGGCATATCAACTATTAAATAATCTAGAGGACCCCAAGAAACCTATATTTTTGGAATATCATTATCAATAGGACAGATCATTTGAAATAAAAGAAAGCAACAAAATTTAAAATATTTTACAATTAAGTAATAGGAATTCATTTTGAGCTTCTTTGAGTCAGGAGACACCAATTTTTAAAAGCGTGTTGTGAATAATTATTAGAAAATACCGAATAGTAAAATAAAATTTTCAATTGATGTTAGGTTTATGAGAAACTAAAAATAAAATTACAAAATTATTGAATAGCAACAACTTAATGGTTTATTAGTTTAAAGTTTTGACGTTCTGAAGTTTATACTTGCATTAGTTGTATGCTTACAGATCTATTAAATGCTATAGGTAGATGAGAGAAATTCAGAAAAGAAATTAAAATTTCTAAAATATTTCACATTTTTATTCTTTTTGCAAGAGTTATCTGAGACCTTTTTTGAGTAAAATCAGTAATATAAAACTTACAATTTATTTTACAAATTCGTAATTTATTTTTGCTGAGATTTCAAACTTTTACTGAGGGTGGTTAAATAATGGGGCACACATTGCATTGCAATAAGCATTGGTTAATTGGAAGTCAATTGATAATAGCAACTATTAACAGCTATTGTATGATAAACATACACAAAGATAAGTGTAGCTGATTTTTGATAATTAAGGTGCTCTTCTAAAGTATAATTTTTAGTAATTCATGAAAAAAAATATATTCTTGCCTGACGAAAAAGTTTCTGAATTGCTGACATGACCATAGGTCCTCTCCAAACAATAGGTGACTTCTCCTCCACCAAAAATCCCATACTCATACTAAAAAGGACAAAACCGTTTTTAATCAAGATAAATGAGCCATAATTATTTACATTTAAATCCATAAGATTTATCAAAAAATAACAAAAACATTATATAACAAAAAGAATGCATTACATTAGAAAATTTGGTTTAGAGAAAATTTCATTACTGGTTGATTTCGGCAAGTAAGTAAATGTTGCAGTAAAATCAGAGTGATAAGTACAAAACCATATAGTTAAGACTTTAAATTAAAAGCAATAAACATTATACATTTATTAAAATCATTAATTTTTATATGTTCTTCTATTTATTTTACTTGAAAATTCCTAAATTTTAAATTGTTTTGCATTTATGCTAATTTTACACATTTTAGGAGAGAAATAAGTCTGAAAATAGGTTAGCTTAGAAACCTCTTTTAATGGTTTTGAATGATTATAGTACTTTAGCACAATTTTTTTTTTTTAAACTATCTTATGCATTCATTTTCTAAGCCTTTATCATTATCTATTACTCTATTCAAAATATCTCCATCTGCAAGATAGATCTGAAAATAACCAATTGCTACATGGCAAGTCAACAAAAAAGAGTGGCGATTTAAATTAAATAAGAAACCCGCCAATTTTCCCCATCATTTTCTTTCTTTTTCTGAAAATTGTTTAATGATAAAAATACATCAATGCAGAAAGAGACCCAGGAAAGCTAAATTTTCATTAAATGCCCAATTGCTTCATTTAAAATGTTGATCCTTCAGAATCCATCAATTTGTGATGGAAAGATTAATTAACAATTTACATATTTAAAAATTGTAAGGAATACATTAAATGTATTTTGCCTCCCCAAGTATTTTTTAAAGTCAGTATGTTTAACTAAATTTTGTCACATATTTATATTATTTTTATTGTTGAATTAACTTTCCATAGCCATAAATCATTTCTATTATGAGTTAAAGTGGTTATTAAATTAAAAGGATCTACTAATATCAGTCATCAACTCATTAGGTTTGAGGAAAAAGTGGCAATTAGATTATTAGAGTCAATTGGCCACTAGCTACTAAGTAATAATTTAAATTTTAAAGTGTGTTTTAAGATAGGAAGCAGTTAACACTTCATTTGCTTCTAAAAGATTGGACAGAGTTACATAATCTGTTAATTTTCTGATCCCTTTTAATAATTCACAGAATTCCATAATTATAACTTTTATTGCAACTTTGAAAATCGCATTATTGAGGGAGAATTACTTTGTTATAAGGAAAATATTCTGAATGTTATTTAATATTTAGATTAAAAATTTCACTATAAAGAGAAATTTGCTGAAGGGAGATTTTACTATATATTCAAATACAATAAGCAGGGTTGCCACAGAAAAAAATGAACAAAATAGTTGCTTTTAGTAGCCTAAAGCATGAAAATAGTTGCCTAATAAGAACAGAAATTCATTAAAAATATGACTAAAATTTTGTTAATGACTTAATTGTCATATACCATCATCCATTCAGTCAAGTTGGTGGCAAATATGATAATTTTCATATAAATGTTTATATATATATATATATGAAAAGTGATTACTGAAATTCAAAATTCATGCATTGTAATACCGTATTTTTTTTTTTAAAAAAAATAAAAAAAATTATGCAGAATTTTTTAGCAATAATCATTGAAAAGGGTGATCGAGAAATGAAATAGACTTACAATGGAATTTGTGCAGATTGAACGAATTAAAAAGTGAAGACTGAAATTTGCAATTCAAAATTTTTAAAATTTTTTAAGAAAAAAAAGGTTCAGTGTGTTCAGGAACTATCTAGCTGGGTGCAGATTTTTCATCAATTTATGCTTGGAAAAAAAAAACATCTCTAGGAGTACAGAAAAGTCTCCCAATAGTCTCCTTTTCTTGAAAATAGTTGCTTTTTTAGCCTTTTCAGGCAAAAAAAAGTTGCCATAGTCGCCTCATGCCAAAAATAGTTGCATTTTAGTCGCCTGTGGCAACCCTGAATAAGGAATTTATTCAAAAGTTTGACCTACTGTTATTTTTTGCTTTTATCTTCAAAATTATTATTGGGTATTATAATAAATACTTATTAATTACAGATTTTTTTCAAAAACTTTTGTAACAGCTAATAAAAAATCTATACAAACAAAGTGGATCTCAGTTGGAGAAAGATATACATCTGATTGTGAGAAATCATCTTTGTTGTGAATTTCTATGTGAAATCCTTTATAGTTTCAGTTAATTTCTTTTGCTTTTTAAAATTGAGTAATCAAGTTTATCAAGTAAAAATTGAGTTATACTTGAAAAAATTCAGTTTATGGGGTTAAAAATCAAGAAAAATCAACATGAAGATAAAGATAAAAGAATCAGGATTGCACATAAAAATTAAGTTTTAGTAATAATCATAGCTGCCAACAATGATAGGAAAAAATCCAGTAGATTTTACGAAACAATATAAATTTCATGATAATTGTTGCAAAATGTACTAAATATTTTACACATAGGGAATTTGATAGCAATCAAAATAGAAATACTGCAATAGTTTCCAGTTATGATTAACATTAAATGAACTTGAAATGTTATGAATTATGTTTATTTGTAATTTTGAATAGTAATAGGCATTTAATTCATCAAAGATTTTTATAAATGAGGCTCACTTCATTACGTATTAGTAACACTTATTTAAATATTCAAGCAAGATGCACAAATTTTATTTCAATAGGGATTTTTTAAGGAAATCTACTCTAGTTTAGGAAATTTTCTGAAATGCAAAAAAAACAAGGAGAATTTTTAATAAACCAGTAGACAAGGAGAATCTGGCAAAATCCGGTAGAGTTGGCAGCTATGAATAATCAATTAAGAAGGAAATGATTGTTTATATAATAATTCAATAAAATTTTGAAAATTAAAGGGGTATTATAAAACTGACATAGCTCAACATTTATATTTTACATTAAAGAGCTGAAAACATTCTGTCTCTTTTTTGTAATAGAACAGGGTGTAGGAGAACTGTATGATTATACATTTAAGCCTGATAACTGAATGTGAACCTGTACAGATTATTACGAAAAAAAAATGCTACAATGTCATAAGAAACAAATCCTAAAAATTTAATGAGGAAAAACACAAATTGTATTTCAAATAAAGGTTTAATAATAATAACTGATAATAGCATAATAATATATATAGCATAGACATTTATTCCAATTTCATTTCAGTTGTAGACTAATCTGTAACATAAAATAAATTTTATTTTGATTAACATTCCTAAAAGGAACACACGTGTGACAATAAAGCTAAAGCAAGAATACCACAAGCAACACTATTTAAATAAAGTTACCAAATTTATTTATTTTGAAAAGTTATATATTTAAAGGAATTTTCACTTGGAATTTGTAAGAACCGAATGAAGGAACAAACAATTATTAGATGAAAATTAATTTAATTTCTTACCTCTCTTTACTTTAGTTTAATAAAAAAATAAATTGCTTAAAAATATTGCTTTATAGGATAATAAGCTAAAAGGAGATATACAAGATCATATTTCTTTATCTATTGATGACTATTTTTGGATTGAAAACACTAATAATTTGTAAAAGATATTGGAAAGTTAAAAAAACAACACATTTTAGTTAAAATGCTAATATATGTGGGGCCAAGGATATAAAATTTGAAAAGAATTAAATCTTAAACATCTGATGAAAATATAATAATAAATTTTAAAAAATAAATTTAATAGAAAGAAGCAAGATACCCACACACAGCTTTAAAAAAAAGGAAAAATGTCTGGATTTTTTTTTATTTTAAAGTATATAAAAGTTAAAAGAAGAGAAATTAACAGTTACAGGGAAATTCATGCCTCAACACTTTGGCACCAATACTGTTAAGTGTACAAGGAAATTGAAAATTTTTTCAAGGATGGAGGAATTTCTCAGACCTCAGCTGACTTGAATGAGTAAAGATCTACAAATACCATGGCCAACAGCTATTACACCATTAGATTACATTATTAGAAAACATCAACAAAAACAATTACTCCATTAAAAATCATTAAAATCAAATTACTGATTCATTTAGACAAAATGATTTATCACAACATTAAAACAAATAATTAAATATAACAGAGTCGATAAAACTAGGTAACAGATCGAATTACGAAATGATTTTTTACCATTTTATTCCATAGTTTATTAGAGGCTTCATCAAGTTATCTAAAAAAAGCAAAGTTATCTTAATTCATGTTTAAAGTAACTATACTTTTATGTTACATTCGGACAAGAACAAACAATTTAAATTAACTAGCAATTATGAAGTAAATATTAAAAATCATTGCTATTTTATTACTTCAGGGTCCTAAGAAATAAACATTACCTAAATTCTAAAAATATGTTTTACGAGAATTTTTTTTAAACGCTAAATATGAAATCGTATTGAACATTTAAATAACTAATTGTAGTTCAGGTTTAAAGTATACTTTTTGTTAATTCCGGGAGTCCATTTAAATTCATCATAAGTGGAATGGATGGACCATATACATCTGCATCAAGTAATCCAACAAGTTTGTCCTGAGGAAAGAAATGGCACTATAATATATGTAAACAAATAACAGGGAGAAAATTGCATTACAATATAAAACATTAACTAAAGAGACAAAACAAAGCTATTTTAATTGTTTTATAAATCACAGATAAAGCAAGAATGAAAAATAAGGTGAAAGTTTAAGAGATCATTAAGTTTTTTTCTTTTTTTAAATAATAAAAAAAACCCATCATTGTAGGTAATGGGTTATTCTCCACAAATAGGCTGTTTTCAGGTATTGACAACAACAAGAAAAAAAATTCTGCAGTATTTGTAAATTTTTTTTGGAATAAGATATGGGGAAGGTGCTAGACAAGAAAAACATAGCAAACACGGCCAATACTAAAATGATAATTTTTTTAATATTTTTTATTAAAGTGAAGAAATGATAACATGGTGATGGAACAATAACTTCAGTTAGCAAGTAAGCATCTAGTAATAACTTAATGTTTAAAATGATAATTTTAATGAATGAATTAATTTTCTCACAGTGAAGGAATTCATAACTAAAAATAAAATTAAAATAACAATATTCTTAAACTATCCCATAAAAGGAAATTAGAACACTTATTAATGTATAAATTACAAATGTGCCATTCTCTCAGAATGAGGGAATAAGTTATGAATGAGAAAATAAGCATTATTTGCATCTGAAGTTTATTGCTAAAAATGAAAATAACAATGTATATTCTTTAATTATTCTATTAGAGGAAATTAAAAGACTTATTAATACAATTTTAGAAAATAAATTAACTTCATAAACTTAAATGAGGGAATGAGAATGTCATCTTAACACATATACAATTTACTCATTTAGTTTCTTTTTACACACTGGAGAACTATAGAGCTTTGATGTGACTTGTGGTTTTGATAAACTAATATTGGTTAAACCTAGTTTTGGTCATCAAAAATAGAAGCGCAGAAAGTTCTTTTGACTTTAACTGATTAGGACAGGCATTCCCCAATTTAATATAATAAACAGCACCAGCCCAACAAAAGTGGGGATAAGGCAAAGCATTTGCCTGAGTGGTAACATAAAAAAACTTTAACACAAAAATGATGCATGTTATTTTCAGAGTGATATGTCTGTTCTTTATCTAATGAGAAGTAATAAAATGAATAACATATGTAAATTTTGTCCATCCTATGCCGCCCCCGATGCCACAATATATATATATGGTATGCCAAAACTCATGGTACATGCCTTAGGGGGTGATCGAAGACAACTAGACATGCACAAATCCCCATACAAGCCATGGTTGGAACACAAGTCGTAAAGCATTAGAGCACGAAACATGTTGTATCACGACATGATGGGAAACAAAACAAATAGAGATTTAATAAAAAGAAACAAATAAAATGAAGAAATACCTTTTATTTAACAAAATGAAATTGAACTCCAAGTTCCCCATCACGGGAACTGCTCAAAATCGGGGCAGCCAACATTAACACAGACTTCACACAGTCAAAGGTGTGACCGCCGTACATTGGCAAAACATGAGGCATCTCTCTTATGGTGTCAGCAGCTGTGGAAATCAAGGCAGTAAGGTCTTCAGCAGAATCTATAAAACCATCGTCGTAGATTAGGCTCTTTATATGACGACCCCAGAAGAAAAGTCAGCGTTCTTAAGTGTGTTACAAATTGCATTAGAACCATGGATTGTATGGTGATTTGATCTTGTCTAGTTGTCATTTATATTCCCTGTATCGTATGTACCATGAGTTTTGGGACACCCTGTATACATATATATGACCTAAAATTATTATTTCAAGCTAAATTTTTAAAATTATTTATCCATTTTTTTCTAAACAACATCACTGATTGAGAAGAGACCATATAGGTATGGTGCAGGACCCACATCAAATGTGTTATCCTGTGACAGCATTGAAAATGGTGCTTTATTTCTATTTTAGTTACAAAAATTGTACATGCTTTAAGGCAGCAGTATGGTATTGAATCCCTTTAAATTATTTCACGGGCATATTTTACTCATAAATTACAGAAAAGATATTTCAACCTAGAAATTTCATTGAAAAAACTAACTATTTTTAAAACACAACTGAAAAAAAATATTGAAAAAGCTCACAATTTCCAAATACAAGTACAGGGCCTCAAGAGGCACAAGGTGAAAGCCAATGCCTTGGACCTTTTGCACTTGGGCCAACCCTGAGATTAAACATAGATTTTTCTTCCATTCTTACTTTATCTATAACATATATATTAGATAAAGAGGCAAAACAAATTACCTTTTGATTGATACTAATAGCAAGAGCTAAGTTTACTGAAATTAAAGAAAAATAATTAAAAGAATAAAACAAATAAAGAAAAAGTATTTTAAAACATTGCTATTGGAACATTATTAAGTATTATGTTTAAAAAAGAATTATTTCCAAAGAAAATTATACACTCTAACACATATTCAAGAAAATTATTTATATAAAGTAAGATTTTTTATACAGTTGAACTTTGATCTATTGTCCATGTCTATTGTATTGTTCAGAAAGTCTTACTACATTAAAAAAAAAAAAAAAAATTGAAATTATTTCATTTTGAGTTGAAAAGCTGTATCTCCTGAATGCTAAAATGAAGAAAATGATGATTTGTTACAGTTTGAGGAAAACTTTTTATGTTCGTGTATCGGTTGATGAAAAGGAAAAAACTTTGTTGTTTAATGTAGAGGTTGCAGAAGCAGAAGAAGTGATAAGATCACAACCAATTCCAACATTGCCTTTGGAACAATGAGAAACGCTTTGCATTGTCTCAAACTTACAGAAAATAAACAGCAATTTGTTACAAATGTCAAAAACTTATTGCTTCTGTTAAGAAAAGAGAGCATTCAAATAAATAAATTTTAAATAAATAAATGTCTTTTTTGATTTTTCTATTACATCCTAAATGTTTCCGCATAAATTTTTCAATTTAACTTCTTCATACCTATTGTACAGTTATTAATTTCAAGATCATATTTCATGCAGACATCTGTCCTTTTCTTGTATGTATCGCTCGTAATGAATGGTTTTTTGAGAAACGATCGATTGATGTTCTACTGTATTTAAAACTATTGAGTAAATGTGTTATCATAATCATTAGCTGCTATCATATATTTAGTGTTGCTTACTACCTAAATATTTTAGTGTTTCTTAAAATAAGAAGTAAGTTCTAAAATACTGCTTTACATTTTTAAAAAAAATATTGTTTTTTATTAAATATATGAGATATTTAATAAGTCATAGAATTACGATTAATAGGTCAGAGTGAATACAACAATAACCTGATGATATTGAAGACTGAATTGTGTTTAATTTGCAGTTTTTCGGAGATCAAATAACCAGTTTTAATATGACTTTTAACTCTCATAAGATTTTTTTTCTCTCATCCTTAATTTTTTAATTACTTTTGATCTAATATTTAGATTTTCACATACTAGGACTCAATCTTAATGGCTCAAGAGGGTGACCTCAAATATGCTAATCAATAAGTGCAGACGATATTTTAAGTTAGGAAATCAGGCACAAAAACTTACTTTCTCTGAATAAACATAAATTTTTTTTGGTGATGGATTTGGATTATTAACCTCCAAAGTACAAAGCCGTAATCTAGGAAATATGGGACATATAGTTCATTCAGGGGAGCAATCCAAATTTTGAACCTGTTAATGTTAATTTTACTTTTTGCGTATTTCGCTATACTTTGAGAAATTTTCAAGCGAATTCTTGTAAATTGAAAAATTTTTACACGCAATTATAAAGTCTGTTTAATGAAAGATAATTCCACGCACAAAATAACTATTAGTAAATATTAATTATTTTTATTTAAGAATGGTAAAAAATTTTTTTAACTGTAAGGTATACAATTTTTTGCATCATTAAAAATAATGTAATTTTTTATAGCAAAATACAAAATTTGAGCGAAATTAGTTGAATAGTTTCTGAAAAATTGAATTTTAAAAAAGTCAGATACTTAAAAATAAACAGTAAATAAAATAATAAATTATCAGGACAACAAAATTAGAGAAAAAGTTTACCAGCAGTTGTTGATTTGCCAACACCTCCCTTACCAGAAGCAACAGTAATTATATCTTTCACGCCAGCAACTGGAAACTTTTTAAATGCCCCTTTTGCTTGAGGTGTTGAATTTGTCTGTAAAATGTTCAATTAGTTTAATTCATTTCAATTAATTTTTAAACAATTCTGAAAAATTCTTTATGAATTGCACACAAAGAATTATAAGGTTTTAATTGGTATTCCAAGGCTAAAAAATATTTTACTTAACTTAGAGTAATAAATTAACTTAAAAATTCTTAAAATTTACATCATTTTTACTATCAAGAATGAAAAAAAAAACATTTTATACGAAGATATTCTTATAGTAAATATAGACTCAAGATAATTGAAAGCATTTATTATCAGGTTGTTTTTATCAATTTTAGAGAAAAGTTTATGACATTTTTATTTTTGTTGTTAGGAACAGGCATATTTATAAAATATAGGTTATGCTTATATTTAAACTTTTACTCAATTGTTGAAACCCACATAAATCATTCTGGAGTAATTTTTTAAATATGTTATAGAAAAAAAAGCTGAACTAAATTATGTGCATGTAGAAGATTATTATATGTATAGCAAAGAAAAAGAAAGTATAGAATTAAAACACACATAAAAAAGAAAACTTTTAAATATTCTAAAATGCAAATTATTATAATTTAAATTATACTAATTATGTATAAAAAAACATAAAAGTTCAGAGTTCCTACTTAATGTGATGTTAACTCCTACCATTTCATTAAAATAAGACTTTAACTTAAATAAATGTAATTTTTTAAGACCAAACTATATAAGCAGAATGTACATGCATAAAAAATAAATAAATTATTAATAAACTTGATAAAAAATCATAATTTATGTTTTAAGATTTAGTTAGTTTAAAAATAAATGGGAAAATAGTTAAGAAAATGTCTGAGTCCCTTTAAAATTTAAATTGTCAGTTTAAAAGGCTATAATAAAATTATATATTGTTAGTTTTTTTTCAATTTCTAACTAATTAGTTTTTTTAGGAACTAATTAATTTAAAATAACAATAGAGGCCCCCAATAGGGGATTTGCTTTATATAAACATTTGTAAGGAAATAAAATTCACAGCCAATTTTTTGAATGCAAAAATTACAATATAGTTTTTACTTATTTTATTAATTGGATATTTTCTGTCATTAATGATGAAGGTATTGTAATTTATTTAACGTAAATGATATTTAACAATTTTTCAATATAACTGTAAAAATAATTTATTAGTTCCTAGACAATTAAGCTCTTAAATCAATAATGATGTTGCTCTTTAATTCTAATATCACTCACTGAATAAAATGCCAAATATTGCACATTGTAACAATAAGTAGGAAGCTTTATTCTTAACACCATTGCAAATGTAATGAGTTCTTCATAACAGGTGAGGGGATGCAAACAATTTTGATTAAACGCTTAAATTTAAATAATATTCAAGTTTTCGTCGTTTTTCAAAAACATTCTAGCTCAAGAGCAATCAAACGCGAAATCGTACTGTAGATAGATTAAAACCGTTTAAAATGTTTCAGTTTAAAACGTTTAAACATATGAAATATCTGTATTTAATTTCATTTTTACGAATTTAATCGGAAAAATCAGTTTCAACGTATTACTCTGATCAAAAGTTTCAAGATCAAGTTGTGCATTTCGCACGCGACTCTTATTTCGATAGGAATAGCAATTCTGTTTGTAAACAAATAAGGACGTGAGGAAATCAAATGACAGAAGATAAAATTCGCCTTGACATTGCGCTCAAAATACTTAAAATGGCGAATTATAAAATGATTAATATGTGTCTTAAGAAAGAAAACTCGAAGAATCAGTAAATTGTTGGGATTGAAAAATTACAAAAAATACTGTAAATTGTATATGTAAATTGATTAGTTTTACTAAAACAATGTATTAATTTTATACCTTTAAAAAAAAACTTTTTTTTAAAAAGTTTTTAAAACTGATTTATTGTTAGTAACTATTGTCAGAAAATGTTGAGGCTTTATCTTATGTTTGTTTATTTTTACTTTTGATTACAATTGCATTATGAGCTCTAGGTTTGTGATAAAATGATATGTAATCTAGCAGATAAGATTATGTAGGTGGATAGTTAATTGAATGCGAAAAGAATTGTTCTGTTTAATTTCGAGTTCTAATGCATTTCATTTGTTTTGAGATTAGATTTACTTAATTCCACATCAATTTAACTTAAATTATTTGCCTTTACAAATGTCTTCAAAGGCTGAAAATGAAAATCTTTTATCTTTAGAATTAATAAAAGGCGTGGACAAAAATGGAATATCATTTACAGCTTATGTATTATGCAATGCTACTCAGAAATTAATTCTTCAATCTCAAAGCTCAGTTGATTTAACTGGGTTTGAGATAGTTTATAAAAAAATTGGTGATCTCACTGATCAGGAACATCAAGATGTCTTAGAATATTTTGAAAAATCCTACCTGAAAGCACCCTTAAATAAAAATACTACAAAAAATGAATAATTATATAGTAAAGAAATAGAAGTTTTATTTATTTTATTTACTGAAATGTGATTCTCAGTCATATTACTTAGCCAGCATTACTTCTAATTAATTACTATTATCATTTAAAAAAAGAAAAATTGTGTTATTTTTCTGTAATATCCCTATTAAGATGAAACTAATTTTGATACTGACACTGATAAGTATCGTTGGGGTTTACAAGTGTAAGTATTATTCTCTTTATTTATTTGCTAAGAAATATTTTTATTTGTTTCATATTGAGTAATATTTATTTATAATGGCTAAAAGAAGTAGACGAGTACTGGTTGATTTTTTTTATTGATTTATGAATATCAATAATTTACCAGCTATTTTTATATTTTTTTACTTATTTTAATTTTTGAAGTGATTTGTTATTTATGGTAAAAACATATTGATAATTGTAAACATAATAATCACTTTTTATCTTCTCTTTTTATAAATTTAGAAAATGATTTTAATTTCAGTTGATTAAACAAGCTTTCAACAGTTTGCAAGCTATATTTTGATTTATATCTAATTTAAACATTGCAATATCTAGGTAATCTTTAGAAGTGTCGTACGAGTGGCCTTCATTTATTGCAATGCTTAATAGTTTTTTTTAAATTTAATTTTAGAAGATTTCCATATATTTATATATATATATATATTATTTCATTCCAAAATTAATTATATATATATATTTGAGATACTTGAAAACTTGTTATAGTTTAATTTTATTAAAACTATAGAAGCTGCCAAAATATCAATTTCTTTCATTCTCTCTTTTTCTTTTTTTATTTGGAAATATCATACAATACGTTTTAAATATTAAACCTAGTTTGCTGTACTTTAATTTAAGACAATTTGATATTGTTCTTATCACATAATTACATTGTTATCAATATAAATTGATATAAAATTTTTACTCACTGTGGACCCCCAAAAATCTGAAAAATATTTTTCCTTGGTCCTCCTTGGTAAAAGGTTCTACATCTAGAGTATTTGAACTTTTATTTTTAGAATCATATGGTATAATATAGTCTCCAACAATTCCCAGGATCGCTAATCTACTTTACGAGTCTCAGCACCTATTTAAAAATTTTCTATTTACCATCTATTTACATTCCATTAAAATGGATAAATTCAGAATAACTATTTTTTAGCTGAAGAGCTTAGTGGAAGAAAATGTTAAGCATCACTTTGTTAATACTTATCTTTCCAAGTTTAAGTTATTGCGTTTAACTATATTTATTTCCCCGAGTCTTTTTAATAAAACTGTTTTTAATTGAATATTTTTAAAAGCTTACTCTATTTTTTTCTATAGAATCTAAGGCTCAGTTTTCTCTAAAATTTCTCTTCACCTGTTTTCTTTTATTAAGATATTAAATTTTTTAAATTATTTAATTTTACTGAAAATTGAGATTTTATTTTATTTACCCAACACTTGTTGAATATTTATAAATTTTTTTTTTGTAGGTGCTTCACTTGCCTCTCTAAAATTTGGAGTACTGGCTGATTGGGGTGGACTGCCAATATTCCCTTACAAAACATTTGTTGAATTGTCTGTTGGACGAGAAATGGATTACTTTGCCAGTATATTTGGAATGGATGCTATATTAGCTTTAGGAGATAATTTTTATTTTGATGGAGTGAAAGATGTTGCTGATCCAAGATTTAAGGTAATATGTCCTTGGAAATATTTCCTATAAAAAATGAGACCTTAATGCATGCATCAAAAATGACTGTAAGAATACAGTACTTTGAATGTACAAAGTTTGTCAGCAGACATCAATGCTAACTTAAAACATCTATAAAATAATTTTTTCTGCTGCTTTTCAGATCGTCTTACTAAATTATTTGTAAGGGCTTTTTCCCTCAAATTATGCTGTTGGAACACATTGTTTTATTTTCTCAGTTAGTAGTGTCATCTGTTGATGAACTTCGTAACTAATTCTGAGAGTTAGTAAAATAAGGTTTCTAGTTTCTCTTGCAGAGCACAGCAAACAGTAGATTTTTATTTCCTTTTTTTTTTTAAAAATGATTTTTCATCTCATCAGTCATTTTTGAAATATAAGAAAGTATTAAAACTACTGAAATTTTATGACATTGCTTTTTGCGTACTAATGGATATTACGGTCTATTGACCTGACTGTGTACCGATAAAACTGAAATCTGCTGCGGTGCAAATGATGAAGGAAAGAATTATTTAGAAATCATTAAGAATTGTTATCATTGAGCTAGTTGCTATTTTTTTACTGAACTTTTAAAGACGTAGAAATCACATTGTACTGACTACCGAGATAAATAAGTTTAGTTGTTTATACACAATATAAAAAGAAAATTGTTAAAATCTCAAAACTGTTTCTTAGCTTCAATTTTTACAGAATAAATTAGCACACCTTATAAAAGAATATATTTTAATAATTTAGAATGGCACAAACTGTTCAAAATGTATAGCATATTAATGTTATATACTAGCATTGAATGTAATTTATTTTTGATGGATATTTCATGAATTAAAGTGCTATAATTAAGGCAGACCACATACTGAAGATGCAGGCAGTAAGTAAGAGACATAAGTGAGGCATATTCCCATACATTTGCATTAGCTTGCACACATCCCCTGTGCACATTTTAATGCAAAAATATAAGAATTTGCCACATGTATGCCTCTTTTTTTATTTCTTGACTCCTCAGTGGCCTGCCTAACTCTATAGGTTTTGAAGCAATGCAAACCAGTTTTTTTTTTCCATTTTATTGTGTAGAGTATACAAGGAAAAATCATTTCCACAAATTTTTTAATTTCCGAAAATTTTAGAGTGATTAATAAATTTTTTAATTTTTAATTCTGACCTTTTAAATGCATCTTTTACAGGAAACATTTGAATTAGCATTCAACTATAAGTCTCTTCACATTCCTTGGCTAGTAATTGCGGGTAATCATGATCATTACGGAAATGTTTCAGCACAATTAGCTTATTCTGCTCTGTCCGATCGATGGTAATTGCATTTATATTATGGGAATTGCATGGTCTTATGCAGGGGTCTGTCTAGGTTTTTCTGAGAGGTACCTATTTTGTGAAAATTTAGACATAATTTGTGAAAAATTAAAAATTATATNCATCTTTTACAGGAAACATTTGAATTAGCATTCAACTATAAGTCTCTTCACATGCCTTGGCTAGTAATTGCGGGTAATCATGATCATTACGGAAATGTTTCAGCACAAATAGCTTATTCTGCTCTGTCCGATCGATGGTAATTGCATTTATGTTATGATAATTGCATGGTCTTACGTTATTGCAAATATCTTGCAAAACCTCTTATTTTCAGTTTCTGAGTGCAGTGAAACCTATCCACCACCTGTCAAAGTTTACATTTTTGCTAGGAGCTGAACATATACTATGCACTAAACTATGCTATATACTAAACAATACCATAAAACTGTACAAAAAGAGAGCAGAAGCTTTGTAACCTCACAACCTGTCTCTGTTTTATTTTGATTGTTTCAAAACACTTTATAAGTTGACAACTATTAACATTCATAAAAAATACATTATTCTTATATTATGTACATTATCCATATAATATATGTTAGAATAACATGTTGAGAAAAGAAAAAAAAATTACTCACTTTCCTCGATAAGTTGACCATCTAATTAGGTTAGTTTTTGAAACAATGCACCATAATTGGTAAACTCACATAGGTTTCACAGAAGTATATGTTCTTATCATTTATTATTATTGAATAACAGACTATATGCCCCAAAATGACCAATGATTTGAAAATTTGAATAAAAGAAAGTAAAAGAGAAACGATTTGCTGATTTAGTTTGTTCTGTTTCAAAGTTTGCAGTATTTTGCATTTTATAACCTGGTTGTAAACAGAATGCAGCAAACCATAGATTTTTATCTTCATTTTTTTTAAAAAAGTTGATTTTTCAAATGTTTGGTCATTTTTGGAATTCCAGGTACATTTTTATGATTTATAATTATTGAATATGTCCCTATGATTGGTACAGTAAAACTCTGCTAAATGAAACCAGTATCTGTTCAGATTACAAAGTGATTTAATGACCAACTGGAAATGCAGTTATATGTATATAGAAAAGAAAGAAATGAGGGTTAAATGAAAATAAATGATTGTGCTATTGTATCTTGAATTTTTTGTTCAGAAGCAGTTGATTCAAACTTGCTCATTGAATTGTAGGATGGTCATTTTATGTGAGATGTTTCCTACATTAGGTAATCTTTTCTTAATTTTGATGCTAGAAGAGATTTTCAAACTTCAATTTAATATAATAGAATCAAATAATTAACCTTTTCTATCTTCTCTATTGCTTAATATTGTTTGCTTACTTGTCAAAAATATCATAACTAAGTCTAAATTTCTTTACTTCATAAAGCCTTCAATGTTCAAACACATTCATTAATATTATTTTATTTTATATATCATGTCCATGAATAATACTTTTTCATTTAACATAAATATGATTCCATTGGTTTCCTCAACATGTTTAGTTATGCACGCAGAAAAATATTTTTTATTTCTAAAATTTTCGAAATTTTTTTAAGATCTTATTATAAATAATATAATGCTTAGCATAGTTTTTATGGTTTGTAACTATAAATCGGATAACGTTTGTTCTCATTTGCGATAATGATAATGAATATCGTGATGTTTTTGTTAAAATTTGTTACATTTGTTGCCCTTAAGGAAATTCTTTTTGTTCTGTTGTAGGTATTTTCCTCATTTATATTATATGAAGAGATTTCTTATACCATACTCTAATATTACCATGGAGTTAATCATGATTGACACAGTTATTTTGTGTGGAAACACAGATCCAGAGTATCCAGAGAAACAACCTGTTCTTGATTCATTTGGCTATGAAAGAAATAAGCATTGGCTGTGGTTAGAGGAGACTTTAAAAACATCAAAGTACTTATTTCATTCATTAATATTTTTCTCATTGTTAAATCATTTTAACCCGGTTTCTCATAATAATTTTTTAAGCTAATTATTAGTGATATTTTAAGCATATTTTCTTATCTGGGTATGTATTTTGTCTACTTTAAGAACTCCCCTTGCCATTCGTTTGGAGTGGTTGCAGTTTCTATAGTTATGAGGTTTAACCATTTCAAGTCAGGGTGTTGGGTCATTATTTAAGGCAGGTTTTTACTCTGGTCGGTAAGAGAAAGGGAATTGGGGAAGAAAGAAGCTCCCACTTTTGAAATGTGCTTTTTCTTGTTTCCATAGCAGTTTTTTCTATAGACAAAATATATTACTACTATATGGCTGAAAAAACATTTCAGTCAGTGGTAAAACTCTCATATTAACAAAAATAAGGAAAAGGATTGAGGTAGAATACCTTAGTTAAAATGCTGATATTGTGTAAGAGGTATATTTATAATCAAATTTGTAAAATGTAGATTCTATGCACGGGAAAACCCAAAATCTTGCATAAAATTTTAATTTTTTAAAAAAATCTCAGAAATTCTATTCTTACTTTGAAGAAACCCACTACAACTATTGCTTTTGAAGCAATGACTAAGTATTTTTACTAGCAGAGTGATAAGTCGTTTTGTTCAAAGAGGTCATAGTTCTAAAGGCTAAGCTGTTTTCAAATCTGTTAGTAAACTGATGCATAAGAAATCATTTGTTGATTTTAGTAATAACTTTTCGTTTTCGCAATTTTTTTAAAAAGAATTCCCAATTCAGTAGGGGGAAAATGTCATTGTGTTAATAGAGTGATTTTATGCAGTATAAATATTATTTTGCTCTGAAATTTTTTTTTGTCAGTGATGATACACAGTGACTTTGTGTTGCAGAAATCATATGGTTTTACATAACACTTTACAGGGTGCGTAGCGTTTGTAATAGGTACTTAAAGGTGCTTTTTTGGGGATTTCGTTTTTAAAAAGTGCTTTTTTTTCCCAAATAATTTTTTCCCCCTTCAGTAATATCTGGTGGATCCCATGCATTTCACGAAAAATGGGGTGTTTGCTACATAATCATTCACGCGGACTTCATGTCGTACCCACGTTATGATTTGCGCATGCACGCACACTTGAAACCGAAACCCGAGTGCTCCAATTCGGATGGAGAATATCAGATCCTTATGAAATGTTTTTCTTTTTAATTAATTTTAATTATATTATTGTTTATTTTATTTTACTTCTAACACTTTTTTCACTTAGGGGGCACGGGTACTTTTGTTCTGAGTTCAGGGTCAAGTTGAATTCACTCGATGATGTGGGAAAGTACTGATTGTTTCGATTTATGTCTGTTTCTTTTTGGGTTTTTTTTAACGCTAAAACTGTTTATAAAAAGTTTTTGTTTTTCAATGATATCACGCATTGAATATGAATTTTTTGAGTGCTTGAAAATTTTTGTAAAGTGCTTGAAAAGTTTTTAAAAAGTGCTTATTTTTGATTCAAAGATTTGGCTACGCACCTTGCTTTATAATATCTCATTAAATATTTTAAAGTTTAATACTATATAAGTTTTTGTTGTTTTATTAAATCTAAATTATTATACTTTTGTTAAAGAAAATACAAATCATTGATATCAATTAAAACCAATATTTTTTGCCAAGTTTAATAATTAAAATCAAACGACTCAGTGCAAATTCTACATATTAGCAAATAAAAAAAAATTAACGATTTTTCCTGGTTTTTTTCCTTAATAAAATATAATTGTAGCTTATATCTTGAAAAAAAAAACTATTTATTTGTATTTTTTGCTCTATTCAAATAATTTATTTATATTTTTTCATAAATCCTTGAGATATCGTTTTTCTTGAAAGATTTTTTTCTTTCTTTCAAATTGGTACTTCCACAATTAATGTTGTTATAATGTATAGGATTTTTAAGATTTTAATGAAATAGATTTAAAAATGTTTGTAATATTTTATGATGCAAATTACTAGATTTCAAATTATTTTCTAAGCTAGGAAGCAGGGGCTGTACATAGATCATTAAAGGATCTTAGCCAGCCCTCTACTGTGTAGAATTATAAAATTTGACTGTACTATATATTAATACGAAAAACTAATTTTGTGTTAAAATTTTTGTAGATCAAACTATCTTCTTGTTGCTGGCCACTATCCTGTTTATTCCATTGGGACACATGGGCCAACCGATTGTTTAGTTAGTAATCTTAAACCTCTTCTTGAAAAATACAATGTTACAGTTTATTTGAGTGGTCATGATCATAATATCCAAGTAAGTTATTAACATTGTATATAATAATTTCACATTAAATTTTTTGCCTTAACCAATGGACATAATCTTGAGCAAAAGTGTTGTAACCTTGACTGAAGGTGTTTCTTTGGAAGAAACATTTTTAGTCTATTTTCTAAGAGAGTATAAGCTAAATTGGTTAAAATAATTTGGTTAATATTTTGGTAATTATCATAGTTAAAGAATTCACCAGAAGAAAGTTCTGAGTGATAATTTTTGAAAAATTGAAGATCTTATTTTAGTCTTATTTAACTATATAACATTAACTCAGGGTTGTATTAAAGAGAGGCTAACAGTATCAGATCCTGGAAATGTTAAAGAATAAAACTGATTTTTTTAATTTTTTTTAATAATTGCATTCGATTTTTTAAATGGAAATTTCTTAACTTCTAGATTTCTTAATTTCTAACTATTTCTTAACTTTATTTCTTATTCTTCTAAGAAAAGAAAATGAAGTTTACATTTAATTTAAAGTATCCTTCAACAGGAACATTTTTGATAAATTTTCACAGCTGGCTTTTCGTAATTTTTCTATATTTTCAATTATCATATTTTGTTTTAAATCTCAGGAGTTTGGACTTCACTATCTATAAAGACACAAAACAGGCTTGGATAGCTTGGTTGGTAGGGTGTTGGGCCCATGTCCAACAGGTTGTGAGTTCGAGCCCTGCCAGCTGTAGACTCTCCATGTAATATATGGTGACTGGTGCACATTAAATCTGTCCGGTCCTCCATGTTCCTATAATAAACCAATACCTCTAGGGGTACTGAATTGGGAAGTGATAGCTCTCTGCAGGGTATCCGCGCACGTGGAAAGTCATGAAAAATCATGAATTTCGGTATTGAACAAAATTTGTCATGAAATGTCATGATTTTAACTATTTTTTTAAGAAAATCATGGAAAGTCATGGATTTAGGTCCCTGAAAAATCTAATTTTTAAAATGGAATCTAAAAATAACCCTCCATTTCATGGTGTTCTGAATATCTGAATTTGTAATAAAATCCCCACTCACAGTCATATTTTATTAAAATATAAAATGTTTTTATCATGGTCTTTAAAAGTTATGGTGTTCTTTCAAAAAATGAAAGAAAAAA
This sequence comes from Parasteatoda tepidariorum, assembly GCF_043381705.1. NCBI lineage: Eukaryota > Metazoa > Arthropoda > Arachnida > Araneae > Theridiidae > Parasteatoda > Parasteatoda tepidariorum. Next base: position 72,799,732 of record NC_092207.1, read on the forward strand.
CATCATTTCTAGAGCAAATTATCTTTTAAATTTCTGTGATTTCAGAATTTTTGTTATTATTTTTTTATTTTATCAATTTAAAATTCTAGCTAAAGCAAGCCAGTCATTGGCAAATTTTTTTTATTCTGAAATGAGAACAGAAAAATCAGAAGTATTTCTTTCCTTTCGGATGAACAAGAATAGTATCTTCTTGTTCTTTATATTTAAATAGTATCTTTAAAATACAATTCCTATCTTTACAAGTATCTTTATCTTTATATACAATTCTATCTTTAGAATACAATTCTGCAAAAAAAAAATTTTTTTTTGCTTTTGTATTTTTTCAGCTATTTTATTGCTTCAACTCTTTATTTACTCTGTTTTTTTAAATTTAAAATCTTTAAATATGAATATGCAAAGTATAACAGTTCTGGTTATACCTATCATTTCAATTTATGATGTTATAATGCGTTTTTGAATTTCTTGTTGTGTTAACTTCGTTAAGTCATGAAAAATTCTAGGAATTCATCATGAATTTAAAAATCTAAAATTTAGCAGATACCCTGTCTCTGGTTCAGGACAAAATTGTGATCTGTGGATGAATAAGTGGGTCCACTCTATTAACAGGCTGTGAAAGTCATATTCTTGGTTATAGCTGGCACCACTGAAAAACAAGAAATACACTCTTTGCCTTAAATTCACTCGGTTACACCAAGTAAGCTTGTTCTGACACAGCCTCCGAGTTGAATTTTACAGCCTCTTAGAGAGCGCTTCATACCATGCATGTAGCAACTCTGATCTTTTCACCTTTCAATGTTACTTATCCATTAAGTTTTTAATTACTGTCATCTATTGTAATTTTCTTCAAAATTTTGTTTTTCATTTACATTTTCTTTATTCATTTTTTTTTAACTAATGTGATGCAGCGCACGGGTACTTTTGTTCTGNAATTACTGTCATCTATTGTAACTTTCTTCAAAATTTTGTTTTTCATTTACACTTTCTTTATTCTTTTTTTTTTTTTTAACTAATGTGATGCAGCTATGTATTATGTGAGCTAGACCTGTGGCCAGACGTGGACTATACGGTTAAGGGTTTTGCAAACCTAGAAACGTGTCCATGTCTGGAAGAAAAGAAAAAAAAGTAAGCTTGCTGGTATTTGGCAAGTGGCATTAGAAACAGCAACACTTATAAAACAATTACAATTTTATGGAAGTTGGTATTGCAACACTAGAACAAGTTCTAGAGTTCAAAACATTAATTTTTGTTTCCAAATTTATCACTTTTTCCTGCAAATGATAACCAACATTCCCACAAATGACCTTCATTTTTGATAATGTATAATAAAACTGTTGCAGCTTTAAAGTGTTTTTTTAAAATTTATTTTGATCTATAATTCTTGACTCAATTCAGCTCAATCTAATTTTACTGTAATAGTTTAAATTTCGTTCTGAGTTGTAGTATTTTAAAGCTAAATTGCAATAAAATATGTTTATTTTGGCAATTAAACTGAATAAAAATAGTTCTACATAATAAATACCTAATTTCTTTTTTTTTAGTTTAAGTTATTGAGGATTCAACTACTATACTCTGCCTCATTTTCTTACGAGGGGAAAGGAAACACAATTGCATGTTTATACTTGTAAGTTTTAGTTTAGCTGTAAGGTCGGTTGGTGGATTTGTATTTTCCATTTTAGAATGGTTGTTTATATTGGACTTTTGAATGTTCCTATCCCTAAAAATTTTTTTTTTTTGAAATGAATTTTTTTTATAAAGTTAGAAAATTTCAATTACTTGAACTTTCAGGTTTGTCAAATTCCCAGAAAGCTCAAATAGCCGAAATTTTCGAAGCTTATAAAAAAAAATTTATGAATTTTTTTCTTTCAGAAAAAATCGATGGGAACATTAAAAAATATATCGTTAATATCTTCATTCTGAACAACGATTTTTGTATGGTAAATGTGCATCTCCCACCCAACCTTATTGCTAAACTAAAACTGCACAAGTAAAATACATATAATAAAATAAATAATTTGTGTGTCTATATACCAGATTGGGGATATACCATAAGCTCTAAAAATGCAACATTCAACATGAAACTAATTTAGTGCAATTTTAAACAAATTATGAAGCCTGCTTTTTTTTATTTAGAGACATATAAAGAATGATATTTTCTCATTGGCTTAGTGGAAGCCGTTGTTTTTTTTAAAAAAAACTATAGACGAGCCAGTTTTGTAAAATATTTTAAAGATAACATGAGTGACGTTTAGCTTATAGCTCTATCAAGAAATGTGAAATTTTTCCTTTCCCATCATAAGAAAATGAGGCAGACAAAAATGTTGAATTCGCAATAACATAAACTAAAAAAAAGAGAAATTATTAGTATTGTGCCTATGTTTTTATTGATCATTTGGAATAATTTTATCTTTTTTTCATTTTAATATTTGTATTTCTTGTTATACTAGCTCTATTTGAACCAGGGTTAGGAGCCCATACAAAGTAACAGCTTATCTGAGTATGAGATTTCAAACATATGGGTTTCAAAGTCTAAGTTATTCTATTCTTGAATAATTTCTTCCTTTTATAAAAATAATTTACAAGTATATAACATTGTTGCATTCAATGATTTTGTGTTTGTTAATTTTAAGCACATTCAAGTAAAAAATGGTGGAAAAGTGATGGATTACGTCGTAACTGGAAGTGCTAACTTCATCGATCCCTCCAGAAAGAATCTGCATAAAATCCCACCCAATAGTTTACAGTTTCATTGGGGAGATCCTTTCTCTTTAGGAGCATTTACTTACATCGATGCAACTCCTTCAACTGTGAATATATCATTTTATCTTACATCTGGAAAACTCCTTCATAGCTTTACCAAAGAACCTAGATGGACATGATTTTGCTCAATTTTAAACATTGTTTAAATGCACATCATAATTCTAAGAAACAAGCTGGATGCTATTTTAACCAGTGATATTTTCTTAAATTCAAATAATATCTAAATGCACAATTACTTTACTTAATTTTTTTAAATTGTTCAGAACATTGTATTATATACGTATATAGATATATTTTTTAAATAATTCTGAGTTTCATTGTACAATTTATACCTTTTTTAAAGAATTAATAAATAAAATTTTGATTCTATTTAAATGTGCATGACTAAATTTTTATTAAAATGGTTTGAATTTATTAACACTAGTTACATCCTTAGATGATTTAAGACAACTTCGTTCACTTTGGCTTTGAAATTATACATCATCTAACAAATTAGTTTTTTTTTTTATATATCTTAACTTTTCCCACTTCTTTAGTTCTAAATATTTAAATTTTTAGGGATTAATTATATTTTTATTAAATCAATTAAGATGGTATAATTACATGAATGAACATTTTACTAATGGTTCAGAAATTTATTAAAGCAAATACATTTCTATTGTTTGATTACAATGTCCTGTGTATATAAATTTTTTATAGAAATATTTTTAAAAGTAATAATGGTCATGTACATAAATGAAAAAAATTTTGCTGAAATGTTTCTTTTAGCTGTAAAAAAAAAAAACAAAAAACATTCATTTGTAAAAAAAAAGTAGTAGGTTACGTACAGTGCAAAAAAAAAAAGAGACCATCTTGAATAACTTTTGATCTAATGATCGGATCTTCACATTCTAAGACTTAAACTTAATGATTTGAGGGGACATAAATGCTAATTAATTAACGTTTTTGTGTCTTATTACGTAGCTTAAAATATCGTCTGCACTAATTAATTTGCTTACTTGAGGTCACTCCCTTAAAATATTGATGGAGTCCTAGAACGTGAAGATCCGATCATTTGATCAAAAGTTATTCAGGAAGGTTCTTTTTTGTCGCTCTGAACATATTTGTAAAGATAATGACACTTAAAATTCTAAATTAATGACCTTCAATAGGTTTAATATTTTTTTTCTTACCAAACCCAATCAAATTGTATGTGATTTTTTGATGCTAAGATTATGAGGACATTGGAATTGTAGAAAATATTAAAAATTATAATTGAAAGGATAGGCTGACGGGATGCACTTTTAAAAAAACATGAAATTATTTTCAAAAGAACTGAGTTGTCATACATAAAGAAAGTATGGCATGGCCTTCTTTTAAGGCATTGGCAACATTTAATAAATTTATATTTTTATCGCTTGTGTGATTGACTGCTTTATTTTGATTTCTTTACACATCAATTTTTGAGCCTCCTTTTAAATTAAAATGTATTTAAATGGAATAGTATGCTGTATATCAATATGTACGTAACTGGAATAAGGCATTGCAAAATTTAAATGTGTTTTTGTAGAGATAAGATTTTGTTCGTAAGTTATGATTATTTGTCAAATAAGGATCAATTTAAAGATTTTAAGCTTTAGTTACACACATCTTCTCTCATATCCAAGTAAAACTTCTCAAAATTCATCTTCACAAAATAGCACACATCAGTAATTTTCTAGTACTTATTCTGGATTTATAATTAATGGTCAAAAATAAATGTTGACAGAGAAAAAGTACACCGACAATGAGCTAAAGTTGTTTATTTTCTAAATTATATATATAGCTTAGATTTATGTAGTTATTAAATGAAACCATCTATTTAAATTGTCAAAGAAATCACATACCTATTACAAAAATTTTCAAAAAAAGAGAAGAAAAGGTATTTAAAACTACTCAAGTTCAGAAACTAAAAGTAGGATTTTTACGGAAGTGAAATTTTTGACACCTAATGAACCAGAATAATTTTTGTTATTAACACATATAATGCTCTTTGTAGATGATTAATAACCTAGAAATTATTTTCTCACCAATTATTAAGAACTCCCTTTTTTTAAAAATTTCAGTATCGACACAATGTTTCTTTTTATCCATGGCAGCACATATCAAGCATTCTGTCGCTAACGTCGCCATTTAAAATTACAATTTATCAATGTATATAAACCATTCAGTTGATAATGTTACCATTTTTAATTAAAATTTATCACAGCAGATAAAGCATTCAGTTGATAATACTGCCTTTAAAAATTATAAAATACTTTAACAATGACAACATGTCAAAGGTTGAATTGTTAATTAATATAGCCTTTTTTACTTTCAAATTTAATTTGAAAGTATATTTTCGTAATGTATAAAAAACTAATTTTGTTAAATCATTTATCAATTATATTCTTTCAAGAAATATCTTACTAAATACTATTGTAGAAATGTTTCTTTTTTTTAGAATCTAACATAATTTGGATTTTAATATTTTTTTTTTTTTTTTTTTTTTTTTTTTTTTTTTTTTTTTTNTTTTTTTTTTTGCTTAGCAATTTTTAATCTGATAATCATGTTAGTTTTCAATAAAAAAAAATCAAACACTATGATATTCTTGCTTTATTTTGCTGATACATATTACAGAGCTAATAGAAACAACATGTTGAATTAGGATGACTAGAGATGAAATGTAAGTAATTTCAGTAGTGATCAAAGTACTATGCACACTATCTATGACAATAATAAATTCATAGTCATCTTAGCTTGAATGCTTAATTTAAGTTTAAAAAGCATGAATCTTTTTGCTAAGCTCATATATAATAAGAGTACTGATAAAAAAGGAAATAAAATGTACTTTTAATGTTTAAACACTTAACTAATTAGGGTTAAATAGCTGTATTTTACTTTTTATGAGCTATATGTAATTATCACAGAAAACATGATCCTATATATTTACTGGTGTATTTATTACTGGATAAATTCTTTCATCAAAATATACATATATTTAACTAGAACAATACAGTTTAGCAGTGCTCCAATAATATTGAAAGGAAAAAAAATTAAATCAAAAATGAGAAAGTGGAACACTAATTTTCAGATTACATAAAACAAATAACATAGAAATAATAATTTATCCATTGCCAACACGAGAATTCTTGTTTTCATATTACAAATGTAATTGAATGAAAGCAAATTTTCCCGTTTTTGTTGTTATTCCTTATGGTTACAGATAAGTTTTTTCACAATTACCTGTGCAACGTACTTGATGAAATTATACTCTCCTTTTGAACTTATTTTTTGCAAATAACATATTTTTAGTTTTAAATATTTCACTGGGTAAATTTATTTTCGTAACCTTTGGATTTTGTTATGGTTTTGGTTATAATAATAATAATTTGAGATGGCTTGAAAAATGTTTAAACACTGAATTGCGAATTTCAACAAAATGTTTAAAATATTTTGCTATCTTCTACTCTATCCAGTTTATGAAAACAAAAATTCTCATTTAAGGCTTTTTTGGTCAGTCTCACAGCACATTTTAGCAAAGAATCTGCAATCAGTAATGTGTTAATTTACAGGAAAATGTTAAAAAAAACAAACAAACAAAAAGACACTTCAATGTTAAATAAAAATGATAATTAAGTTGAATAACAGGAAGGGTAAATTGTAGAAGTTTTTTGTTCTACTGTAACTGATATAATTTTCTGCAATAAAATATAAAGCAAAAAATTTAATAGTCGTTCCAAAGATTAAAATTATTCTAAGCAATAAAATAAGTTTACATAAATTTATTAATATAAAGAACAACTCTTAGAGTTAACAAAAGTGTCTGAAGATTTAATTTTAATTATCAAACAAATATCTTTGTTTACGAGGGATAAAGTAAGTGTTAGTCACCAAATAAAAAATAAAAAAACCTATTTCAAGTAAGGAGTCATTCACAAATTAAATCCCTTTTTCCAGATTGTTAAAAAAAAGAAGTGGAAAATGATAATTTTACAGTTTTTTAAATAGCTTTCACTACTTCTGTTGTTCGAATCCAAACTCACAGTAGTTGCTCTCCCTTGAAATAAAACCCCATTTATTTAAAATAAAACAACTTAAAGTTGTTTAAATAAAGGAAAATAAAATTGCATAAATACTTTTTTAAAATCCCAATTCTGAGCACTGCATTATTAATAACAAGAAAAAGACATGGTTATACCAAACATTTTACACACATACTAACAATTCTACAACATTTTTTTTATAAAGAACTTTTATACATATATCATGGAAGTAAACAATTTTACAAAAAACAAATCAAATGATAAATACTGTAAGTAATCACAAAAAAAAAAGAAGGTAAAATGATTATTGTGTATAGAATAAAATGTTATATACAGAGATTTTCAGGTATGGGGAAAGTATGCAAGTAAATAATTCTGTACAAATTCTCTAACAGTTTGAGAGTTCTTTTAAGTAACTATATAATTAAGTATGTAATGTTTTAACCTTGTCAAATTAATGAATGACAATCCAATATCAACAGTATATACTTTTGGTTTACATTAGAATTCAGGGCTGAAAATTTTCTAATAATAAGCAAAGAGTGGCAGCGATGCAATTAGGGCAAGAAATTATTCCTCTTTCTGACTATCACTTTAATCTCAAATACAACACAGTTTAAGTTTAAATAATTCTTAATATATAGTGGCTGTCACACTTAGTTTATTGTGTTTAATTGCCCTTGAAAGACAGGTAATAAAATTGTTTTACACCCACTTTTTACTAATTATTTGAAAAATTTCAGTAAGAAAATTTCCTTTTACTTCAATTCAAAAAAGAAAAAAAGTTTACTTTTTTAAGTAAAAAAATTAAATAGAAAAATTTAATGTGTGTTTATAAAAAATAAAAAAATTATTCTTATAAAACATAATGAAAAATCTAAGTATGTTTTTAAAAAGTTAATTCGATCATATCAGCTAGGCTTACTGACACCAGAAAGCAGTTTAATTTATTTCATTGGAAAGCTGAAAACGACCAAAAAAATTATAGAAATAATAATTCATTAAGGATAGTGAAATCTTATAAAAATATGATCTTAAAATAAAACAACAGCTCTCTAAAAATATTGCCTTATAAAAGAATTTCAGTAAAATAAAATATGGATCACAAATAAATTTCTATAATATAGAAATAAGTTATACTATAAATAAAATCACTCAATTTATCCTCTAAGTTAGTCCCAGTTTTTAATGGAGTTAACGCAAGGCAAATTGATTAAAGTGATCATGTTCAGCTTCCTAGTGCTTAATATGAAAGTAAAATTTCTCATGTGTTCTTATCTTCTCAACTTAAGTACTGGTATAATTCCAGATTAATAGTAATCTGTCCATATACATGAAAAAAAAAGCACTTTTCAAAATACTGATTTCTAATTGAGCATAAACATGATTTATGATAAAATATCTACTTATATTTTTAGACACTGAGTATTATTAAATGCTAAATAGGGTTTTTGACACTACTACTTTTAAAGTTAGTAATATTAATACAATATATTTATAATGTATATTTTCATAGGCAGAAACTGCATCTTTTATTTAGATCTACACAAACGACGCTGCCTCCAAATACGGGTTTAAAAACCAAAATATTATTTTATTAATTGAGACTAGACTTCAAACAAAATTATTATGTCACACTATGTTTTTAAATTTTTTATTGACATAAATTTTTTTTGTTTAAAAGGAAAAAAAAACTTATTTAAATCAAGGCTCTCTTTAAGACTTAACCCGTTGATGGTTCTGCACGTAAAAAGTCTTATTTTAACCTGTAGTCTTTTCTGCATAGCAAGCCTGGTTTTTCCATGTTATTAGATAGGGAAATAGTGTATTGGGGAGAAACATTCTTTCAATTTTGCCCGTTCGCTTAATCGCCAGTGGGTTAAAGCCACACCGACATTTTCACCAAGTCCAGGGGAAGGATTAATTTCTTCTTATTCTTTAGTTTCCTCCCCAGTAAAGCAATTTAATTATTTTTTTTATTCATTCACCAGTTAGCCCATCCTAACAGCACACTGTAGTTATATAAAATATGTCAACGTTTACATTTTGGAATTAGCCAGATCTATGGCGCCAAGTTCGAGAGTACGTTACTTGCAGTAAGATTTCAGGACAAAATTTATGAGATTAATCTCACTAAGCCAATCAGTTATATGATTTCTTTGATTATTATTTTGTAAAATGTATGTTCTAAATTTAAGTAAAAAAAGTGTGGAGGACCAGATGGATAAAAGGTGAGTCCTGTTTACCCCGGAATGGGCACTTAAAAGAATCCTGTTTTAAAAATAATTAGAATGAGCTCTAATTTCACAATGCTCAGCTTCGAGAAGCTTTTTTCCGATAAAAGTTTTTGTCATTGGAATTCCTGTTTCACTATGTAATAAAAATATCAACAGTAAATCGTTGGAGAATAAACATCACTATTTTAAACAAAAAAATAAGATGGAAAAACTGCCAAGATTTTGCCGTGTTCATAACAAAATATTAATTTTATTATTAATTTTATTTAAAGGAAAAAAATACTTTTAAAGGAGGCCGGGCCCACAAAGGGCTGTGACATCAATCCTGATGATAAAAAAGTCATCTAAAGTTTTGGGATAAATTCCATAATTTTAGAATTAATTTTTACGCTAATTTTTATAATAAAATATTTTATCAACATTTATGACAACATCTTCAGATGCACATGCCTATGTATATTTTCCCTCATAAGTATTCAATTAAACTAGGAAAAATTGTAATTTTAAATGCTAGCTATACATTTGATATAAAAAAATATTTATGTAAAAAACATCTCTATAATAATTGCTGAAAATCTAGACGCTGAATTAATAAATCTAGACATTTAACTATTGTCTAGGCATAATATTGATAAAATTAAGCTTTTTAACATGAAAAGAATACAATTTGATAACATAAAAAAGATAGCAATTTCACATCCACAGTACAAAAATTTAACTAGATTTAAACTAGACATCATTCAATTCTTGAACTATTTGTTACAAACATATACTCCATTAATGAATGTATGAAAGGTGAAAACCATAGCTATGATTATAAACTTAACTCAAAAATTTTGATCAGGCACACATGGTACAGATTTTATTAAACAATATTTGGATTTATTATAAAAGCAAAAAAATATTAATATTATTGAATGTAAAATAAATTTTTTTAAGGCTTTGCAAGATACATAATTAAAAATTCAAGTAGGAATGTAAAAGTTCAAGACATTCTAGATTTTCTTTTAACATTCATTGTTAGTAATTATAAGGAAAAATTACATTTAAAAAAATGTTTGTCAGAAGTTTGTTTTCACAATGCAAACTTGTAAATAATTGTGTTTCCTTTTCTATGAAATATAATTGGTATAATACATTTATCTAAATGTACAAACTTTACATAGTTTTCTCCTTTGCCTCTAGCATCTCCTGCAGATTCAATGCTACAGTTTCACATTTGATGCAATGTATAATGTAATTTTCGCATAAAATATATTTTAGAATTTTTAATAACCTAACAAACAACCAAATAAAATCCTCCTTTACTCACCTCTAAGAAAATTAATAAGTCTTAGCAAAGAGGAAATGACTTTAAAACATCCAATTTTTTTTATACGAAAATATTAAAATTTTCATTATATATATGAATATAAAAACCGGAAGTAAACACAATGATAATTAAAGTCTAATTAATTTTTTTAAACACCTAGATATATTCTTTGAAGTCACAAGCATTCAAAAGCAATACAAATGACATAGATGTAAATAGTGTTTTTAACAACGTAGACCAATAGACAAAACTACAAAAAAGCTAAAATGTAGATTATTCAATCAACACTAACCCTAGTACTCATTTTTACAGTTTTGTGTATAATTTGTTACATTCAAAGATATAAAATAAAGTTTTTTTTCCACGCCTGTATATCAAAATATGAAAACTAAGAATTACTAGAGTTTTACTTCCTCGAAAATCATTGCTTATTGAAATTTACTTTAAACCAGGTTATTATTATTATAGATAATAGTACTAGTACAAATTATTAAGAAAGAATGAAAATAATAAGTTTAATAAGATACCATATTGTGCTCTTGATTTGATAAAATTTGTAATTGATAACAAAGTTTCTTTCTTTTAGATACATCGAGTCTCAAGGTAAGATTCCTTGATATTTATATTATCATTAACAAACAACTTTTTTTTATTTTATATAATACCAAAACATAAAAACAAGAGAATGAAATAACAAATGTAATAAAGTTTTTTTCCTTGCAACAGATCAATATTAAAATTATTTTTCTTAATGTATACACAAATTTATGGTAATAATGTAAGATAATTAATGTCAGTGATAAATTAATGTTAGAAAACTTTGTATTTGAGTACAGGTCAACAAATCCTAAAACAAGATTCCAAAAGATGGACAATTCCAAGAGTGACAAAAGAACAATTATTAAAATTAAAAAAAAAAATCCCAGAGTAGGGGAAATTTGATTTTTATTTGAGCATTATTGATTTTTCTGATATGGAAGTTGAAATATGTTATCATTGATGCACAGTATTCTTCACTTCTTTAAAATTTATACCGAAATGGAAAATTTTATTTCAAAAGATTTTTACACTTATAAACAAACTTATTACTTAAGATTTATACTGACAATTACATTTATAAATGAATGACATAATAGTTCCACTTTTTATTTACTATGTTTGTGGCAAAAAGCAACCACCGTTTCGGGTTTATAACAACAATTATAAACATGACAAAAACTCAAACAAAGTTTGCAATTATTGCATGCCTAGCATTAATTATACAATTAAAGTTGAGTTCTAAATAAAACTACATGACCTGAAGCATTAACAGCGCAATGAAAATTGCGTGTTGCCATGCAAAGAAAAATTTAAATTAATCTAATTAATACAAGTTAAACCACTAACTATTTTTTTTCTTAAAACAAAATAGGCAGCTAATATCACATTGTTTAAAATCTAGAAAAATGATTAAACTAGAATTAATTTGACACTAATAGTTAGCACTGAAAATGTGAAATGAATGTTAAAGTGCAGTATTTTTAAGGTATGATCAAGCATTTTTAAATTACTAATTCAAATCCCTGCAAATACATTTAGTTTAGGTACAAACTAAACAAACTTCTATTTAATGTGTATTTATTTTTTTGCTTGGATTCATTCGGTTTAATTTTTAGAATGAATCCTTTTGCAGATATCTTAAAGGGTGTTCAATTAGCTAAACTAGAATTTGCTTCATTACGTGAATAACTTAAGAATCTGACTCATTTTCTTGAAAGAAAATGGAGTTGTTTACTATCTAGCTCAATTTAAGTCTTACTTTAAGACTTTACAACATCAAACTAACTTCAACTCATTTGTAATTGTATTGAAGCTGTTTTAACGTTAAAGAAACTATTGCAGGGATGCCAATCTACTGCAGTGTTTTTCGGCAGTAACAGGACTATTTTCAATTTTTTTTTAATAGGAAGATTTTTTTGCAGCCACAGGCCTAGAGTTCCATAGTTTTTGCAGTAACAAATATATTTTTCCATTATTTTATTAATTTATTTTTTTTTGTAGTGAGAGAAATAATTTTTAGTAGTACTTACAATTGTACTATTAAACTGTGAGATACGACACAGCTATAGTTTCCTAAATAAAAATAAGTTTAAAAAAATAATCAGATTAATAGTATTATCGAAAACATTGTTTAGAACTTAATTGCGGGACAAATGAAACATTTCCCGCAGACAGAAAAATAAAGAAATGGCTAAAAATTTAAAAAACAATAATAACTCACAAATAAAAAACATACAAAAAAAAATTCATGAAACTGAACTTTCCAGTAGTTTTCAAGCCTTTTTCAAACTCAAATTTATTTGTGAGAATTAAAATTTATAAAATGTGGCATCCCTGCTACTCTGTTATATCAACTCTAATGAATAATCTTTAAACCACTGAGCATGTAAATACAATTATTCAACAGACCCAAATACATTTTTAGATACTAGACAAATTCTAGACATTTTTCACAGTAATTTTGAAAGTAATTATTTTCATGATTCAGTAAAATACAACATTAACTTATTTGCATCATAAGCACACATATGCGAACTCACGTATTTCGCTCCTTCGTGGGATGCAAAGGGGTTAAGCACCACTTTAAAAAGAGATCGAATCAGTTACACAAGGGTTATATTAACCCATTTGCATCTTAAGCACATATATGCGAACTCATGGTTTTCGCTCTCCCGTGTAACGCAAATAGGTTAAGCACCACAATAGAAAAAAAATAAATAATTTTCACAAAAAGCTTTTTAAAATTAACTATACAGGGTTCCCACTTTTTTATCAAAGCAAAAATTAAGGTTTTTTAAGGACTTTTTTATAAAAATAATGAACCTTAAAATAGTAGTTTTTGTTTATCCCTCAAATAACAGTCCCATTTATTTTTCTAAAAAAAAATTTATATTGTAGTTACTGATATAATTGTACGATCTTCCTCTCTCCCACACCCATTTTTTTTTTCTTGCAGAATTTCTCATTTTAGGAGAAAGGATGAATATTTTTTTTTAACATTATTAGAACTAGAAAAGATAGGCCTTTTTCCCCTTGAATGTAGTCCCCCTCACACACATCCCTTTTTGTCTCTTAAAAGGCTCTACCATCTGTGCAAAGTCTCAATCTTAAGTTAAAGAAAGACAGACTTTTTGTTTCAAAATATATTTGTAAGATCAAATTGTTTAAATCAACTATAAGTTAAGGACTTTTAAAGATCTCAAACTAAAATTAAGTATTTTAAGGGCCCTTATTTTCCAAAATAAAAATTCAGCAGTTTTTAAGGACTTTTAAGAACCGTGGGAACCCTGATATTTAAAGCACAATTTTCGTGTAAAGGAAATATAAGGAATCTATGAAAAAGTGTTTTCAGTTTAATCGAAATCTATTTTACAAAACATGTTATAAATTACTATATATTTCTTGACTATTATAAATGCATTGATTACATATCCCAACAGTCAGAGTGGAAAAAGTAGTGTGCTGCACTAACAATCTATCAGTGGCTAATTATCACATTACTCAAGTTGCCAGCTGTTAAAAAATTTGCCCCCAAAAGCTTAAAAAGCTACCGAAGTAAAAACATCCTTTATGTGGGTGTAAATATGTACACAAGTATGAAGGACATACATATGTGCATATGTTACGTAGATAATTTGATAGGATAGAAACAAAGGAATGAGAATGACTAGCTGAATACTGTACATAAAACTGGTCTAGAAGAAACATGCATATATGAATAGGATGTTTTAAAAACACACCAAAGTTTAGCTTGTGAGATCACGTAGATCGCTGAGGAATCCCTCTGGGGTAAGAAGGTGATCACTTCCTGAAATAAAAAAATCTCTTCAATAACGAAAATAACCATTGATAAATTACAGTAAAGCACCGTTTACACATTTTTTTTTATTTATATGCCTTTTTCATTTGTACATTGTTTCATTGCATTCCCAGTTTATTCCAAATATGCAATTTTAAAAATATAGTGAAACCTATAGTAAAGACCACCTCTACTTACGACCACTTTTTGGGAGGCACAGAATTTTTTCCATAGACATTGACGATCTCTTAGAGAAATCTACCATCTCATGTTGCAGTCAGAGAGCACTAAAGACGATACTACCAATGATTTATTTTTAGAGTTCAAAGTTAAATTAGAAAAAGAAAGTTATTTTAGAAAAACTAAGCATCTTAAACAAAAAAACCCTCTTCTTATCTTCTAAAGCTAACTAATTTTTATGATATAAAATTGAATGCAAATTTAAACAAAAATATAATTGTTTATTTATTTAAAATAGTTTTATAATTCATAATTGGTAAATCTGCTTTTGCGCATAATTACATCAGTATTTATAATGTTTATTACCGCTCAATTTCATTCACCCATCTGGTTTTCATGATGCCAACACAAGTCGCATTTCCTCACTGAGAAAATGACAAAAACTAAAATTTAAAATCATTTGTGAAAAGTCCTGTACCTTCTATAACATTTTGAAGTCAATGGAGGTAACCTCTAAGAATGACATACCTTCACTAACGATCATTTTACTGCAGAACAGAGAGTGGTCGCTCCAGATAGGTTTCACTGTAGTTTGTAATTTAGATGACGGAAAATGCATTAATTCTGCTACTTTATTTAAGTACATAAACATTTGGCCTGGATCCAAGAAACTCTAAGTGAGGTTTTAAAAAGGAATTTTTATTTTAAATTAAAGCTGAATGATGATCATAAAAATAGTTAAGAAAGGATGATCATTTCAGGGTCACTAAGACTGATAGTCAATAGCCTCTATTGATTTCTATATCAATATTATGTGCATAAATAAACAAGGCTATTGTGAATATAGCAAAATAATATGAATAAAGCACAAACAAAGATTAGAAATGGAAAAAAAAACTGATAAAAATTTTCCAGTCAATAAAAATGCTGTGATTTATTCATTTCCTTTTACTTATATGTTAGCACGAAGTATGCCTTATCCTTGCATACAATGCTGTAAGTTTGTCTATAATGGAAGAGTGTGTTACCAACAATGTCAACCTTCATCTATGAAAAGGTAACCAAACATAGAATCTAGTTAATATGTTTAAGATACAAGCTAATTGGAATTGAATAATTGTAGTGGTAGACATGTTACAGTACTCACCCACCAGAATTTTATCTGTGATAGAATTTGGTGAACGGATATCACTAGTTGATTCACTGCTGTTTTTGTGAGAATTCTGGAGAGCTGTATTAAGATCACCTGATTTTTTAGCGTTGATGTGAGAGTTGTATTAAGTTCATGGTCGCTCAACTGTATACAGGCTAGCGCCGTGTGTGATCGAGACTGAGTAGCAACGGTACAAGGAGTAGGTAAATGTCGCAGTCACAAGTATCAAGTCATTGTGGGCCATCTATCAAAGTAGGCATAGTCAAATCGAAGTGGGCATTTCTGTCAAGGTAGGGGTGGTTAGATCAGTTCCGAAAGTAACTAATCTGATGCTAGGCTATTGACAATGTAAACCATTATCTATCTAAAGGCACCTCCAGATAGAATTGAGTTAACATGTCTTTATACGAGTGAATCAGAAATGAATAATTGTAGTGGTAGACACGCTACAATAGAAAGAACATTCTTTTCCACTAAGTCTTAAGTCACCTTTTATTATGGAAACAAGAAATAGCACATTTAAGAGGGGCTTCTTACTCCCTCATTTCCCATTCTCTCGCCGACCCGAGTCCAAATCTATCTTAAATATTGACCCAACACCCCTATTTGAAATAGCTAAATCTCTAGATCATAGTCCCCACCACTGCTACAAGTGAATAGGGCTATTCCCATAGATAATAGTAGAAGTTATGCTTATAAAATTATTATTTTTTAATGAATTTCTATTCATTTGCAAACATGTCTTTTCATTTATTTTCCTATTATATTCTATTTATATTAGTCTGTTGAAAAATCTATAAGCAATGGTTGACTATTTAGTTTTAAAATCGGCTTAATACACTTTTAAAAATTATTAGGAATAGAAAAATATTTGTTGCTGGTTCTTTTTAGGCTAGAAAGGATCCATGTTAGCCTAATGAGGAAGATCAATTTCTTTAGTTATTTAATAACTAAATATGATAGGAATGACTTTTGTATAATTTTATTATTGATGCCTTGTCAATAGATAAATTAGTAAATTGTGTTCATATAATATTCCTAAGGAAAACATGGAGAAAGTAGAAAAATTTTTCTGTCAGAACAGGGCCTTTAAGCTTTTCAATTATGAAAAAGTTTTTGAATTAGAATGGATGTTAAGTTTGATGGCATAAGAATCAGGTATGAGTATCCTATGCCAAATTCAAGGTAAAAAAAAATTCACCGAATACTCCGCCAGAATGATAAAATTAAATAGTATTAAAAAATATATATTACTATATAGTACTAAAACTATATAGTACCAAAAACTATATTTTACTATATAGTACTAGAACAATATAGTTATAAAAACTATATTGTTTTAAATCAAATGCTAGACACTTACCTATAATTACTTCCCAGTTTTTGTATTCTTTTGTTACTTCATAAGCAGCTCTGAGCTCTGAATAACAGCAACCTCCAACAATAAATACAATCATACGAGGTAAATTTTTTATATTTGGTGCATTTTTATCTTTGTGCCAGTGTCCATATCTTACACTGAAAAAAAATATTTATAAGTTAATGCAGTACTTTTCTCTATGTTTATTGATTAAAAAAATAATTCAGTTTACAACACATTTTTAAAAAATGGAATCTTCTTAGATTCAGTGAAAATTATATCTTTGTGCAAGCGTCCAAACCTTACACGGAAAGAAATATTATAAGTTAAGCAGTATTTTTTTGCATGTTAATTAATTAAAGAAACAATTAGTTCAATTTGCAACTCACTTTTCGAAAATGAGAAATAAAAGAAATAATCAACAAAAAATGTAACTTTTCAAGATTTGGTGAAATTATATCTTTTGATAGTATCTAAGCCTTAAACTGAGAGAAATGTTTATAATTAAGATTTATAAATTCTCAAACTACAGGGGAATAAATTGGTATACATCAATTAATTCAAAAATAAGTAATTTCAGAATACAATACGTTTTGTGTGCATTTGTTGTGTGTGCCTAGCGATTTCTCCTGATGTCTGACGTCTGCTCTTTCTAGCCTGTAGGACTATATACTGGTCATTCGCTGCCGTGGTTGTGCGAGGACGAATCCAATGAACTTCAGTTCCTATTCTCTGATATGTGTTTCAAGCTCGTGAAACAATGCTGTGTGAGATCCTGAACTCCACAGCCACACTGGTCACACTTCGATCTTCTTCAACTTCCCAATGATTCAACCTCCCGTAACTCATCCAGATGTCGTCTTCTACGTTATTGAATAGGCATATCACATCGTGACAACAAATTCACTTTGTTTAAACTGTTATGTACTGTGCAATACCACTCACATAAAAACTGAGCTTCCACTGCCAGTTTGTTTTACTTCCTTACAAAACGTCCCCCCCGAAACGTCATAGTGCATGTATGCAAATTTTTCACTTTACCTTACAGTGATTGGTCTTCTTAATGACCTTTCCTTACTTTGGAACTGTTTTGTTGTTATGCTAGTTTTTCCATTTTGTCCTCAATTGTTGCACACCAGCGTATTTATGTTAAATTAATAAATTTAAAAACTTTAATTTTAATTTAAAAAATAAGTAAGTTTATGTTATTCCACCAACAGTGACAATTAAGTCATTTTTTAAAGTAGCATAAAATATAAAACTTTTTTTTAAGTGAGAATGAGATTAATATGAAAGAGTTTAAACAGATTGTTTCATTGCAAGACAGTAAAGAATTGATGCATTCTGTCATTTATAAATAAATGTCCAAAATGTATACCTTGTAGGTGTTGGCCGTCCATAATTGCTCTGTGCAACACGGCCTGCTAAAAATGGGAAGTGTTTGGCATCTAATTTATCGTCAATAGCATCCTGCAATTAAAGGAAAAAATAATATTTGATAAAAATGTAAAACATACAAAAAAATAACAAAGGGAAACAATATTTACATTTCTCTAGAGACTGGCATAAAATTCATAAATGAAACGATACATAATCAAATAATATTAACTATGCTTCATGTGGGTTGAAGAAAAAAATCCCAACAACGTTTTACAAAAAAAATAAATAAATCAGGACATTTTTTAGCTTAGAATACATACAACAGATTACTTTTTAAAAGCAAACTTTAAAAAAAAAAATTAAAAAAAAAAGCAAAAAAAAAACAAGCATAATTTACTTGAAACTAAGCATAATAAAAGCAAATTTTACGGCAAGCAAATAATAAAATATACTATTTTTAATTTCAGAAATGCTTAACAGTTTCCAGTATAATTTAACCAATACTTAACAACTCATAATACATTCAAATCAATAAATAAATTTTTTTTAATGTTTCATTATAAAGTAATCAATATAAATTAGTTAATATTTGTGATTGAGCTTAATACTTTCTTAACCTTTTCACATGGGCTCGAAAAGAAGACATCGAGGTCTTTTGAGGGGCTCTTTTTGCCACTGGGGAAAGGAAGTATGAAATGGAACCGCACTTAAGAGTTTGTAACCAAAGAGAATGAATGTATTTATAATAAAAACAGCAGTAATAGTTATTTATCATAAAAAGTATATTTATATATTTAGATCTTGTACAAATATTGTACATTTAGATTACTTATACATGCATGTAAGCATTTCATTCAAAAAAATTTAATTATTCTCTGATGCTTAAATTATTTTTAAGTATTAAACAGAGTTCAATTTATTACACTTACCATAAAAATCAATTATTATAAATGATTTAAATATAAAATCAGTGTTAAATGTAAAATATAACACACTATTTAAAATAGCCATGCCATTTTTTATGGGATATCAAAAATGAAAATTGAACAAGATAACATATTGGGAAGCTGCTAAACTCCTAGCAAGATGCCTTTTTTCTGCAAATGAGGAAATTTCAATTTTTTATATAAATTATGTTTAAGGAAACTAAACATGAGAACTATTTTAATTACATTTCTATTTAAACTAGTTTTTAAATAAATTATGCCAGGCTTTTCAAACAGTGTAAGTCAACCTAAAAAGTTATATAGAAATGATAAACCACGTATCAGGACTTAATCGTTTAATTTTTCCCAAGAAGAATATTTAATAATAATAAACTCATAGTAACAAAAGTTGGAAACACTAAGAAATCATTAACAATTAGCAGTAAAACATAAAAATCATTAGTAGTTAAATAAGAAAGTGTAGAGACAAGAAAAAAAAAAATAAATGCTTAGAATATCAATTTAAGAATATACTAAAAATAAAATTATCACTAACTAACATACTTCCATAACATCCTTGATTACTGGTGTCCACCTGGACATCTGGTAAGTTTGTTCAGTAATTCTTTCTTTTCTGGGTACTTGATAAGGCTTCTTTCTGCCACCCTAAAAGAATGTGAAAATCAGCTAATTTAATATTAAGAATAAGATTCAGTTCTGAAAATTCATAAATTAGCATAGTTATCAATTCCTACTAAAAATTCACATGTACTAACATAAATAAGTTGAAGGTATAAAAGAGATACAGAATTGAACTGCTACTTATTTTAGCCAAAAAGCTCACCAGTGAAATTATTAAATTACAGCAGATAAAAAAAATGAGTTTGAAGGTTTTAAAGCTGAAACTATTCGCTATGTTCTAAATATATGAATATTGTGTTAATATATATTCGTGAGTTACAAGCTTAAAAATAACAATAAAGGACACAAAGGAATAAAATTTTAATGCAAGCTTCTTGTATAAATTTGTAAAGATTAACTATAAAAGATTTTACCGAGGATTTATTTTGGTACTGGTCAAATTTTTATATTGTTTATAAGGAAAACAAATACATTCACTTATTCTACACAGGTGAATATATTAATTTTCTATTAAAAACAACAGGTACAGATTTGAAGAGTACCAAAAGAAAAAAACAAACTCTTTGCTATAATTCTGCATAGTTCTGTAAGAAGAGAATAAATCATGTCATAAAATTTTTGTGAATTCAAAGAACTTAAGTTACCATTTACCAGAAAACTGTTATGATTCTACAAATGATCAGAATTGGAAACAAATTGTAATATCCATTGGGGAAAAAAGAAAGAACTATACGCCATAAAGTCATGTTGTGAGAAAAACAGAAAGTAAATAGAAAATAACAGCACAACATAACAATTAAACAAGCTATCTATGAATGACAGTAAAAAATATTGAACAATTTAGAAATAAGTAGAAAAATGAGAAAAATCAAACCTTATAACTATGCATCACAAATGTGATATTAAATATAAGTTCAAATACTTACATCAGTTACTATGTTTACACCTAGCATAGCCATATTGGTTATCATTGCTTTTTCTGAAGGTGGGATCTGGGCATGCTGTATTAGTTTAGCAAGATTTTCTTCAGTTATGCCTACACAAACAAATATAAGATTTAAAAACACCTAATACAATGAAATATTTCAAAAAAGCTTAAACAGGATGTTTGTTAAAAAAATATCTGACCATAAGTTATATTGGCAATATAAAAAAAAGCTTGGGGAGTAGCATTTATGGACTACCAGTATACCCTAATGATGTTCAATTTTTTCATTGCACACTAGGGTATACTATATAAATTTCATACATAATTTTTAACCAGTGATATTTCAGTAACAAAAGCGCACATTGTTTCACAAAATACATCAGGACATACCTTATATCCCAGTGTACAAGTTGACTTTCTATTTTGATTGAAAATTTCTGGTATGATGGGTGTATAAGTTGAGCACTGTTGATAAGTCAATGGTTATTCTAATAGACGACTTGTGTACCAAATGGTACTAGACACAAGACATTATGTTCATTCAAATGTTATAGTAAAATCTTTTAAACAGTGAGGAATTTCGAATCCTTTAGATCAGCTGAAGACTATTTTGAATGGGACTCAGCAGATAAGGGTGAAGTAGAATCTATTGCATAGTGGGATCTGTATGACGACACTGTTAGCATTCTTGTATCTGACACATATGACATTCTGGAATCTTTAGATTTGTAGCTTTGTGTATGTTCTAAGAGTCTTCACCGTGTTACATTTTTTGAAATATTTTTGAATAAATCAACTTTCTTAATTTGTTATTTTTTCTAAATGTGATTTAAAGAATCATTTCTAAAAAAACCCTTTTATATTTAAAGAAAATATGAGAGAAAATGAAAAATTAATAGTATACAACATATTGAAAGTAGTTTTTGAAAAAGGTGAATTGAATATTCATATCTTTCTCATTATTTAAAATACACTGATATTTCAAATCAATGAATAACAAACTTTATTACCAGTTGTTTATAAGTCAACCTTCCGTTTTTTGAACAATTTTGGGCTTTGAAAGTAGACTTATACACCGGGATATACGGTAATCTTTTTTTCCCCATGATTTTCAAAATTAGTTACAAATACTGCCAACAGATTCCAACTAAACTTAATGTTAAATCAAGTTTGAAAACTGCGTCTTGTTGTCATAGGCTGTGATCTAACCAGTGATATTCCACGAAAACAAAGTGCACATTATTTCACAAAATACTTCAGGACATAACCTCTTTATATATTTAAAATGGCAATTTTTTTTAAATCTAGGCTTCAAAATGTTGTATGGACTCAAATACTGCTATTTCAGTTTCTACATCCTATCTAATCTGGTGGCAACTTTTGTAAATAATATAATGCAACAGTACAATGTATTCTTTTATGGGATGGGAAGGAGATTATGAAATAAATAAGAAGCATACCATTTTTGGATAATATGTATAAAAGAATTATCCGTATCTTATCAAACGTGCTGACTGCTCCATCAAGCAAAATAGGAACAATATTTCTCATAGGATCTTTAATTTTTTCACCTTCAGCATCTGTTCCCATTGCTAAGTCCTAGGTAGTTTAAAAAAAAAGTGAGAAGAAATAGATAAAACCATATTTTAAAATAAAATTCAATACAATAAATTTGAAAGAAAAATAGGAAATAAACATGCAGTCAAAAAATTAAAAAATATCAATAGGCAGTTAATTTTCACTTTTATTCAATGCAAGTAGAAGATGATATTTTCTACATTTTTATTTTTTTATTAATATCAGTTCAACAATATCATTCAAATATTATATAAGTATTTAGAGGGCGATTTCTACATTTTTGTTGACAAGGTTTTGTCTAACATATGATTTTAAAAATTGTTAAGGTGAAAAAAATGGTAAAAAAAATCAAGCTTTCTTGCAATAGATGATTGCAGGCCAGGATGCTCATGGAGGTTTAAGCTCCAAAATTTAGTGACTAATAGCATGATTGTGGCAATGTGTACAGCATTGTGCACAAGCTACCTTTACTTTTCAGACAAGCTAGTACCCTATAAATTGGAAGCTGGGGTTGCCATCACTGGGGATTAAACCCCAGTCCTTTGCTATGACTGCACAGTGTCTTTAACTACTGAGCCCTTGTGGCTAAGCAATTTCTTGAAATAAAATAATTTCTTCAGAAAAACTTTAGTGGTAAGAGTGACAGGTGGAAAACATTTCAGGTTGCAATCAACTCAGTTTTCTAACCAAAATCTAGAATGAACAATTATTCTAAATTTAGAAATTTATTATTAAACACTTAAACAATTAGGACTGAGCAAAATAAAATGAAAAAATTTATTACCCAGATCTTATTTTATAATAGGGCTATAGATCTAACAATATATAGTCATTTAAGTCAAACAATGAAAAATTTCTTTTAAATTTAATCACAAATTTTGAGAGATATATTACTTATCCAGATTGCTTTAATGCTATATTTGAAACAATGAGTGTTTTTTTTTGGGGGGGGGGCATTTTTCTCTAATTATTGTTGGGGAAAAGGTAAACAAATAGAAATGTAAACAGTATTTTCCTCTTGGCTGTGTCACTTCCTGTGGTAAGTTGGGTCACTTCCTAGGGGAAGTTGGGTCACTTCCTGTTATCTCAGCTAGAAGGAAGTGGGTGTTTCTGGTTTTAGTTAGATATATCTTTGCTTTGGTTAGAGGATGTTTCTTCTCTTATGTTATGTTTAGAAAGAGCTATGTGATGTTAAAGAGTTATGTTTAGTTTATTTGATGTAGTTTTTCTTACTTTATATTTAAAGATTTATATTCAATAAATATAGTTGTACCTTTTCCATGAAGTGAATTATTGAGTAGTAATAGATGTCTTCAATATATTATACTTAGTAAGCTGGCCCCTATTTTTCAATAATTATTTCATACTTGCAAAATATATAATTACCAGAAAAATTTTCAAAATCATTATAAAAAATTATTACTCTCACACCCATCATGATTACTTTCACAATACCCATGAGTTATATTTTGCTTTGCCATCTTTTATAAATTAATAAAAATAAATTAAATGAAAAAAAATCAATAAAGTAATATATAATAAAAAATACTTGTATTAATACTACTATATTTATTTCTAAATGCATTTTGACTTTATCTTAGATCCATTGTAGCAAAATTGGCAGATGTGTTTATGATCTGGATGCCACAAATATAAAAAAGCAAATTAAGTATTATAAGTGGTAAGCAATTAAGTAGGATCACTAGTTGAACCTGCATTCACTTTAAGTCTGCAAGCACTCTTAGATCTTATAATGAGATTTTATCCAAAATATTTTATATTTTCATTAGTGGTATGATGGCATAGTAGGAACATGGGTGCCACTCTAAAAAAAATTCAAGACTGAATTTATTTTTTGACCAATTAATATATAGTGTTCTTAACTAGAATTTACAGAAACTTGTAGCTCTCTGACTTCAAAACTTCTCTTTTCCTCAGAATAACTTACATATAATAAAAATGACTTGATTACTTTTTCTATTAAATATATATATATATATATATATATATATTCTTCTTCATTTTTTTTAGTTTATTTTTCACAGGAAACAAAACTAACATCTATTGTTGTATATTTTTTACTAATCACAGAATAATACTTTACTAACTTTCTCTTGGAACTATTTATATCTTTATTTTTCCCTCCATCAGTAATGTTTAATGTTCTAGCTCTATAAATTTCATTTTTAAAAAATAATCTTAAAGTAATTTTTACTAGCATTTCAAAATACCAAGAAATTTTTTTTTTTTTTAGTTCAGTCAATCCCATTCCTTAAATGGATTGTGACATCAGTACTTAATCATTTCACTAGGATTCTGAATAACAACAATGTTTTCATGAAAAAGTAATTTTAATTGACTATTTTTAACAGTGTTCTTACTAAACTTCAGAAAGAAAAAAAAATTCCCCGACTTTTCCAGATATACGAAGTAAATTGCAATGAAAATTAAGTCCATATTTTATCTATACAATGCAATTTGCTTTAACAGAGAATTTTGATTTCGTTTTATATTTGCAACACCAAATATTAGATTTCGCAAAAAAAAGATAAATAAAAAATAAATCATTGAATGAGGATAGGAACATGTCAGTTTGACTAAAATGAGAAATTTTAACAATAAATAATTGTAATCAATGTTAGAATTATTTAACTCCAACTGATTACTATCATAGACGATTCAAAGGCTGGTTATTTTCCAGGCAAGATGTAGGAATTTTCCAGGTTGTTGCAAAAATTAAAAATTTTCGTGATTTTTGGTGTTAAAATAAAATTCCCCGACAATCCCAGGTTTTCCTTGTTCTCCCTGACCCATGGGAGGATTTAACAGAAAATATTTAAGAAAAAAAAATGCAGAAATTTAATTTTTAAAAAAATTAATTAAAAAAAAATTAGGCAGAGAGATATAAATTAAGAGACAGTATTCAGTCCACTAAATTTTCCCGGAGATTGATTTTAGTCCCCAGGACTGAAGAGTGGCACCCATGTAGGAATAAGTAAAGTAAAGATAACAATTTTACATTATATATAGTATATAAATTAAGAGCATTACCTGTTCGACTTTGCACAATTTGTCAACATTTCCTTGATAGCATTTCATACAGTCTTCCGCCAAGTGCAGATAAACAGAATATTTGCTCAGTTCTTTCTGATATTGCGGCATTTTCTTAATCATAACTGACAAATCTTTAAAGCTGGCTTTATCAGCAGAAGCCGACATTCGTTTACTTTCAATAAATGTTTTGAGTTGTTTCGTAACACTCCTGTTGAATATCCAAAAGTAAAAATGAGTACAATTTAAAATTATATATACATACATTTAAGGATGACAGTCGTACGAGCAGGACAAACAGGCACAGGACTTAAAAATATCAAATTAATTTCATTTAACCAACATAATTAGAGAACAAATATCCAAGTGACACCAAGTGCTCCCCGATAAAAATTAGGGAAAATCTTGTAAAATAAACCAGAAATATGTTTCGTCTTAGGGAATAAAGGAAATCTGAACAATTACAATTGGTATGTTAAATAGATCGAGGGAAAAAGTCTTTCTCACAGTTCAAGTAAAGGGAGAAATCAAAAATGTTAAATAACGCATAACTTGAAGCCAAAAATAGATTAAAAGACAGGATGTGAATATCAAAGTGTGAGAAAAAGCTTTTAGTTTAAAATAATGAATTAAGAAAAAGATTTGGATAAAGGAATAACATAAAAAGATTAGTTGAAGCTTTTTATGTTACATATATATATTTATGGTAAAATTTTTGTGGAGAAACTACACTACAAAAATTATTGCTTGAGAGAGGTGGTTGACCAAAGAATTGTTGACATTTAATTAACTGTCCTTATAGATATTTATAAACTAAAAAAATATAATATATAAAAAAATAACATATTTACAAACTAAATATATTTATAAACTATAAAATGGATATAACAAAATTTTATCAAGCAACAATTTTAAAATTTTACCAGCTTTATATAAGGTTTTCACATCTTTGAAGTCTGGACTTATTATTTTTAACTTTATCACAGTAATAAATATAAAGAAAAGGTTTTAATCTGTCCTATTAATTCATTGATACAATGAAAAATTTAAATATTTGCACAGAAATACATCAAAACTGATGTCTAAAAACAGCATTTAAAGCACATAATTAGGTTCCCTAAGCCCTCAAAAAAAAAAAGAAAAATAAAGCTTATTATCTTTTTGAAGCAAAGAATTTTTCTGTTAGAAAATTTTTACTTAATTCAATCTTAACTTTTTAGACTGATTCACATTTTTTTTAAAAAAATATAAGCAGGTACCACAAAATTATAAGTTGATGCATGTTCACTTAAAGAAATGCTTATTAGCATAAAAAGATTACTATTTTCAGAATAACTGTTGTATAAAAATAAATACAGCCTTTATAGTAATCAAGCCTACTCTATTTAGTATTTTTTTTTATATAGTCAACATATACAACAATTAACTCGAATTTTCTGATATAAATATACATCTAGAAATGTTTTTTTAGAAAACCCAAATTCAACTTTAGGTCTTAATTATATAGGTTGAACAAAAACTACCTTAACTTAAGCTACAATAACATTGAATATCCATAAGAAAGATAATTTTTGTTGCTTGCAAATTAACTTGCTTTTACTTCATGAAAAAAAAAAACTTTTCCTAAGAAACAAACTTTTTGATTTTATCTATAAGCAATTTACTTAAAACCAATGAGATCCTTAGTTAAATAAGAATCAACAAATTTTTTTCTTTCTTCTTTTTCTAGTTGAATGGTGAAAATAAAAATCTCAGATGAACTACCAAGTTTTTCCTTAGGTATGTTGGAGTGTTTCTATATAGATTTGGAGTACTGTTTAAATTTTTTCATATGTGAATAACATTAAAGCTGCATAATTAATATTTATTACTGAGATATGTACAACAGTACCAGCAAAAGGATACAACCATAATTTTATTTCATTAAAATTAGAAACATAATTTTGCTCCACCCTATCTTTATATATTAAAGTAGTGATAAACACAATTAATAACAGAGACGAAAATTATAAATATGGAAATAAAAAGTAAGAGAAAAATTTAGATATTAGATTGCAATAAAGTTGAATGAATAAGACAATTTTTTTTAACTTAGCAAGCTGATGCACATTCAAAATTTTAATACCATTATTATTAAACAAAAGTAAAAAGTACAGATTTAGAAAAAAGTTACTTTGGTAATTCATGATATTTCCCTTCCCTATTTATAAGCAAATACAGTAGAACCCTGATTATCCAACACCCACAAGACCAGGAGTATGCCTGAATCAGCGAATAAACAAGAGCTTTTTTTACAAAATTTTATAAGCATATCAACATTAAATTCAGTATATCAATATTATTACTTAAGACATTTAGTAACTACAATAAAGATTAATAAAAACCATTTCGTTTCTTTTACTTTTCTACCATAAAGAATGATACAATATCAGGAAACAAAAATCATTGATAAATTTTCATACTCAGCTTAATTGTTGTTTTGCAGCACTTAAACATTGGAATCATTGTCACACCAGTAAGTGGATTGAGCTGAATTGAATGCATGGGCAATGTAGGGGCCCAATTTTTCAGAAGGATGGAATTAAACTGCACACTCACAACGGATCTCTAAATTTCAAATAAGAAATTTTTTTTTTAAATGAGCTAAATAATTTTATCTTCTTTGTTTTTGTTTTTAACATTAAGGAATTTAGATCGACACTACTTCACGAATTTTCTTAAATTTCTCTGCAATATTAAGGGGAATTTTGTCGAGAAATTTAACTATTGAGTATTAATAATAAACTTACCATCACCCACAATGATTGAAAGTGCAGTTTAAAGGCACAAATCAAGAAAAGAAATAGTAATTGAATAACATGGGCTGTATCTATAATGAAATATGCGTCAAGACGATTTCAAGAGCATTGAAATGACTGTCAGATACCCGAAGGGTAGGATAATTAGGCATTGGATAATCAGGGATTTTACCGAATTAACAAAATGCAAGTTGAAAAAATGTAGCTTCACATACGTTGATACTATAGCAATATGTTGATGTCTCAATTCTACCCAAAGTTCATCATTTTCATCTAGTAAGACTTCTTTTTCTTTAACATTAACATCAGGACCAGTTGATGTTTCAAATTTGTAAACATCATTGTGAATAGGGAGAAGATCATATGACATAGCTTGAAAAGTCAATTCATGTAATAGAGGTGAAACACAATCAAAGCCTCTATCTAATATTAAAAGTTGAGATCTCATTTTTTCTGGACCCTGCAATATAAGATAGAAATTTATTAGTTGAACTATAACAGGTTCACTATCAATGTTTCTCACATAATGAAGCATATATCTCATTCCTCATAATCATTTATTTATATATACAAAATCCTTTCATTTTGTTTAATTTCACCTATAATTGCTCAAACATTAATAAAAGGCAACTTAAACACAATGGAAAATAACTTATGAGAACAAAAGTAAATCACAAAAGTGTAACATTTTTGGGCAAGTCTCAACAGATTTTTTTAAATTCTGAAAAATGCAATTTATTTGTTACGGAAAATACTAATTATTTATAATAGCATTGCATGAAAGACTAATTTTCAGGAATTTTATGATTTTAACAAAATAACTTTACTAAAAAAAACTTAAAATTGAAATATTTGCTTTATATTTTAATCAATCCATTTTTTACTATTATTATGTGCCATTTAAAAATCATTTTGGGCTATTAAACATTCATTTTGAAATTAAAAATATTTGGTTTATAATGATAAAATTATTTAATTTTGCTATTCAAACAGAAGGTAGAATTTTCTTTTATTATTACATTTTATCATTGGTAGTTTTCCATGGTTCTAAATCTCTAGTTAATTGAGTATTTTGATCATAATTTAATTAATTATAGACATCAGTAAGTATGATATATGTTAATTATGGTTATTGATATGTTTAAATTTTGCATTTATTATTCAAATACCAGGAGAAAAGTAACCTCTGGATTGTGCTCGATTTGTTTTTAAATAAACACAGGATTTCATTAATTTGTTTCCTTTTTAAGTTAAAAGAATTAACTTTTTAATTTTTTTTTAAAGTTTGAAAACATTTTTTGTGCAATTAATGATTTTTAAAACAGTGAAGGAACTGAGAAAATAAAAGATTTCTTTTTGTCAATATTAATCATACAAATAATGATTCAAATGAATAGAGAAATAAATATCAATTATTGTAAAAATTGACTAAAATATGCTGCACAAATAGTATTAATCATGCATTGAGTGAAGATGAAATTTATCAAATAAGAAAATTTAAATCAAATGTAAATTAAATCAATGTTAGAAAATTATTACAGTTTGAATTAGAATGACAATGAACATTCTTTAGATATAAAGCTTTAATTCTTTAAAATCATATACTTAGTCACATTTAGACCTGCAATCATTGTAAAATAATTTCCCCAAGTTATTACTTAGATTATACACATTGAAATAGTCTGAATTTGTATTACTTTGTTTAGATTTTTATGTGACTTTATAAAATTCATTAATGTTGAAATGATAAATCAACAGTTTTTATATGAAAAAAAAAAAAGCAATTCACATACTTCTCCCATGGTTGGTTCATCAGCTTTATAAGCATCTAGCTTTTGTTGAATCAGTTGTGCAAGCTCAACATTTCTATCAAAATCACTAAAATAGGAATTAGTTACTTTATTTTTAAGAACCAATGAACATACTTAAGGATAAAAATCTCTTGCAATTATATTAGAGTAAGCAACGGTGATATCAGATAGAAATCCAATTTACAAAAAAAAAAAAAAAAAAAAAAAAAAAAAAAAAAAAAAAAANAAAAAAAAAAAAAAAAAAAAAAAAAAAAAAAAAAAAAAAAAAAAAAACACTTTTAACAGACTTTTTTAAAATTATTAACAAAAACTTTTTTTAACAATATTTTATATATAAAAAAAAATTCAATGAATGCACTTCTATTGATTCTTAAACATTTCTATACCCCATAAAAATACCAATGCAAGCTTAAATATATAAATTTTGTCAGTCAAATTTTTAGTAAAATCTGATCCTTAAAATGTTGGCAAAAAATAATAGCATAGTAATTTAGGGCAGTTTTGAATTAGTGTTTTTCAATTCTCAAAATCCTTTTGCTTTATAAAATGAAGTTAAACACAAGTAAACTAAAGAAACAAAGAAAATTAAAAAAAAAGAGAAAAAAGAATTATATAAGGATTTGCTACAGTTTATGCTATTTGACATGGATCAAACAGTAAATGATTCAAGATAGCGGAACAAGATGATTCTTCTTCTCCTTGGCACAACAGCCCAGGATGGGCCCTGGCCTTCTCAACAAGCCTATGCCAAGACATTCTTCCCTTAGCCAAGGTTCTCCAGTTTATTATCTTTAAAACTTGTAGGTCCGTTTCAAGGCAGTCTAAAAATCTTAGGTTTTTCAAGGCAGTCTAAAAATCTTAGGTCGTCCTCTTTTTCTTGTCCCTGTTGGCCTGGCACTGAAAACTTTTTTGGTTGTCCTGCTATCCTCCATTCTCACAATGTGGCCTGCCCATTTAATCTTTTGAATTTAGATAAATTTAATGACGTCAGGTTCTTTATATGCTTTGTAAAGTTCCGTGTTTGATCTTCTAAACCAGGTACCGTTTTTACTTATTCCACCAAAAATGCTTCGCAGTATTTTTCTCTCAAATCTAGCAATCATATTTTCATCTCCATGGGCCATTGTCCAGGTCTCAAATGCGTATGTAAGCACTGATCGTATAAGACATTTATGGAGTAAATTTTGTTTTTCTTTTTATTAGGCTTGACTTAAGGTATTTTCTTAGACCATAAAAACACTTATTGGCCATCGTGATTCTCGTGTGTATTTTTTGTTGTTAATCTTAGACCCCAAATAGGTAAAGCTATCAATGGCTTCGAATCTGTATGGTCTAATTTCAAACTGTGTTTCTTCATAGCCAGCTTTTGTACAGGGCATATATTTACTTTTTCTTTCATTAATTCTTAATCCCATCTTAATGGCTTCCTTCTCCAGACATAAAATGGATTGTGATAGCGCTGTCTGCGTTTTAGCGATAATATCTAAATCATCAGCAAAAGCCAATATTTGAACTGATTTGTTGAAGATATTTCCTCGGGTGTTGATGTTTGAGTCCCTTACTATTTTTTCTAATGCTAGATTAAAGAGGAGACATGCCAAGGCATCTGTCGTACACCATTTTTAATTTCTATTGGATGGGAAAGACTATTCTGTATCTTGAAGCGGAACAAGATTGGCTTTTAAAAAATAAGGTGAAATTTTGAAATAGTAGTTGCTGACAGTTGAAGAGAAAAAGTTTTGAGTTGCATAGAATGAGATTGTCATTGAAATTTTGAATAAAAGTTTTATCAAAATAAATTGTATTGTTCATCTATCAAATTAAATATTTTTTAAAAATATTTTAGCATAAATTATTCATTTCTAACATAATAAATTAGAAATTGCTAAGACAGAAAGATTATGACACCAGTTACATTGGTGTCAGGAGTGAGAAAAGAATTTAAGTTCAGAAACTTTAATGTAATAAAAGATATATTACACTGATAGAAGCTTTAAAATTGTACTTACAATCTGTATCTTAAATTGGGATACTCTCCAAGCGTAGCACAAACTGTTGCGATCTGTTCAGCAATACGCTCTAAATTTACTGAGTGAGACGCTTTTGCTGGATTATAATAGAGAGCAAATGTTTCAGGGAGGTCGAGAGAGAAAACCTAAATAATATATAAAAAATAGTTAATAATGAATATCAACTTCAATATTTTAAGATTAATTTTTAGCCACTGTAGTTGATGGGCTACTTTAATTTATAATATCAAAGTAAAGAGATCTAATCAAAGCACTTGAAAATACTCACAAAACCTGAATATTTAGAGATTTTTATAATGAACATTAGTAGAGCTGTGGTGGCTCAAGTGATAGAGAGTTCACCTTCCATTGAGGTGAGCCGGGTTTTAATCCCAGCGATGGCGGGTCATTACAAATTCCGCACCTGGCTTGCACAGACTACACAAAATGTTACAGATTATGGGTAAGAGCCCCCTTGTGGTCAGACTAACTGTGGGAGGCTTTCGTGGTTCTCCTTGCGGGGTAGTTCCACCAAAAAGTTCTTCACGAAGGCAAATATCTCCTAATACTTGATCCAGCAGTTCCCTTGTCTTCTGTATTGGGTTCAAAATTACAAGGCAGCGGAGTTGAACCTTGGTAGTTTTAGACCCAAAATTGGGACGGCTGTTCAATGACAGTTATAAAATTAAATAAACATTAGTAGTCGTAAACCTGAAATTGGGTCGGCTGTTCAATGACTGTTACAAAAAATGTACAATATATATATACGAATGATTAACAACCATATTTTAAAACATTAATGCTGCTAAAATCACTTTGCTTTCTAATATGTACTTAAGGGTGATAAACCTTATTTACAAAAAAATAAATAACAAATCTTAAGATTCGGTAAACGTTGTGAATTTTTCTAACAATATATAACTCATAATTTTTATTTATAAACAGTTAGCTATAAAGAGTTCAATACAACTATATCAAAAATACTTATTTTGAAAAATAAAAACCATAGTACCTGAGATTCGTACGGCAAGAATGCGATGTTGATCTCCTTCAACGTTTTTATGTATTTTGCAGCAGGAGACTTACACAGCTCATTGAATAATTCTTCACCACAGGCTAGTAAACAATTTAAGAATATTAGAAATACTGGACTTTTATTCCAGTAACACATCAACTTTCAAGACATTTTGAAAGATTATAAAAAACTTTTTTAACAAACTATATTTCTAGTACAATGTTTTCAGACTAATGCTACTGCATACCAAAATTAAAGCAATAAATTATCAGAAAACCATTAGTTTCTTGTGTATTTACTATTAGTCTTCCTTTATCTATTACTGTACTATTAACATAAATATAAGCGAAAATTTATTAGTTTTATTACTTATTTCCAGAACTAATGTAATGTAAAATAACTAATCCATAAAAAATGGCTTGAACTAATAAACTGGCTTATGTAAACATGAAGAAATATTTCTTAATATTTCCTCATGTTTAAATAAGTCAATTTCTTTTTTTTAAAATTCAAAACCATTTTGAATATGAATGTAAATTAAGTTCTCTAGCAACTATTGAACTTAATAATATAGCATTTCAAAAGTAATTCATAGTCAATACATTTAAAAAATGTAGTTGTTGTTAACTACATTTGTAATAAATTAGTTTCAGTTGTAGTCATTATATAAGAAACCCTCCTAATCTGCTGTAACAATCTGCAGATTATTACAGCATCTGCAGATTATTTTTCATCTTAGTTTTCTTCTGTTAACTTGTTTCTAATAAAAATTAAAAAGCTGAATTGAGATAAGACTGTTAAGAAAAAAAAATAAAAAAATAAATAAATAAAATAAAATTCTGCTACCTATTTACAGACTTAATTGTATAGGAATTTATGCCATTCATTTATTATAATTTATAAAATTATTTAAGCAACATAAAGCAATATGGGGATCTTATATTTGCAAAGTTTGCTACAGGTGTGTTAGATAAAGCTTAATTTTTATAATATTAAACTCTGCCTGATTACTTTTGAAGTTGCAGACAAATTCAGATGCATACCTGCCAACTTTTACGCATTTGGCGTAACATTTTATTTTTATATTTAAAGTGGTAGTAAATATATATTTTCTTTACTTTTATAAACTTAATTTTAAAATGATTTTGATCACCACTATTCTTAAAATAATTAAGCATATATATTAATATGTGTTACTACCACGGTCGTCAGCTTAAGCTTTTTCAAATACAACATATTTTTTTTTTTGCTTAACATTGAAATTTTAATTCCATTTCAATACCACTGTGAAAAATCATGATGGAAGGGATTAAAAGTTGGCAGGTATGCAGATGTATAAAGATAGTGCTGCAGATTCTCTCCATAAATTCTGAAATGGGGTTGTAGTAACAAAAATAACGTAATCTTACTGACCACAACTTATTTACTTACTAATTTTCATATTTGCAAAAATATGTTAATAAAAAAATTGAAAAATATAAGACAAAAAATAATTAACACACATATGAAATAATATAGCTTTTAAAATAAATCAGACTTACCTTCTGTAAAAAAGACATGGGCATAACGGTACATATTGCGATTAAGTGGAAAGTCTCTTATTAGCAGACTGACAGACTGAAAAAAAAAATTACTAGATATTAATTTGAGCATGAATTAGAAATAATACAGCATAATGCAAAGTTTTAAAGGGTGACAGCGGAAATCATTTCAATAATGTAAAATAATGTCAAACTGGTTACAGTACGAAATTCATTTATTGCTGTAATTTGAAGCTATTAATGTGTGTCTTAATGTACTAAGTTGTGTCACAAACACTTTTGAAAAGAAAAAATAAAATTACGCAGAGACACTACTTGAAATATTTTTTCTTGTCAATGTTATAAAAATCATAACAATCATTAGAAGTTCTGAACTTTTAAATTTTAATAGTGCTATAGCTGTGCAGACGAGTGTTTAATTTGAACCTAGACTACATTTTCAATCAGATTAACCATAGACAGTTATAATGTCATGAGATGGAGTTTAGTGTCAAATAAAGAATCATTCATGAAGGTTAATTAATTCAAAAACTTGCATAAAGAGTTCATTTGGCTTTTAGAAGAAAAAAAAAATTGATTAAAGCAGCAAAAATATCGCACATATATAAAAATATATGAAACAAAATTTAGGAATCAGTTATACTCATTAAATATGGGAGTAACAATAAAGGCTAGAGTTTTATGACACAGATGATAGAGAGTTCACCTTCCAT
>NC_092207.1:72835018-72872168 GCF_043381705.1 Parasteatoda tepidariorum
TATATATATATATATATATATATATACATACATACATAATACAGTGAAACCTGTCAAGGGCGACCACTTTCTGTTTCACAGTAAAATAGCAGTTAATGAAAGTTGGTTGTTCTTAAGGGTTACGTCCATTAACTTCAAAATCTTATCGAAAGTACATGATTTTTCGCAAATGATTGTAATTTTACTTATTTTCTTTTCCTTGGTGAGGAAATGCCACCTGATCCCTACTAATATAATTATGCGTAAAAATAAACTTACCAATTTTGAAGGATAGAACTATTTTAAATAAATAAACAGTAAAGTTTTTTCTTTAATTAATTTGTTTGCATTAATTTTATATCATAAAAATTAGTTAGCTTTAAAAAATGAGAAGAGATTTGTTAGTTTGAGATGCTCAGTTTTTTTCTAAATTAAATTTCAACTCTAAAATTGAATCACTGAAATTGTCTTAAGTGTACTGTGAATGTAGATCTCTTTCAGAGATCGTCAAAAAAAGCTCTCTGAATATAAGCCTCACTCAAATGTTTTGAACATATTTTAATCTACATATTTGTTTTGTCAATATTTTTCCACGCTTCCTTATTTGTCCTTTCTGACATTTTGGTTTGGAGGTTTGCAGGTACAGTTCCTATATATACACTTTCATACATATAGGACTATATATAGTTCCTACATATATCCACATTTTATATATATATAGGACTTTTAAATTTCTGGATCTCTTTTTATTAAAACTGGAATCCAATTTAAAATATGAATTCCTTACTTCTTTAATATGCACAATCATAATTATTCTATCTATTGGTAGATGAAAACACAAATTTCAAAACAAGAAAAGAGTTATATTTTCGAGCTATCAAGGCTCTTAATTAGGACTGATCAATCTCCTGTGTCAAGGAAAGGAAACAATATAATTTAAAACTCAGAATTATTTTAATTTTGTCCTTCAGCTATTAATAAAGAAGAGAAAGACATTTTTTAGATTTAAGTTTGGTTATAATTGTGCTTACATAAATCTGCTGGCAAGGTATTTTTTTTTTTACTAGAATATCTCCCGTATTTGACAGGCTATAAGGATATCACTGAGGACAAGTTATAAAACTATAATTTTATAAAAAATTGACAGAAATAATTTATAGGAAAATTTAATTAAAATAAAAGTTATCAATATTACCTTATCAGTCGGTGTGATTAGATATACAGCCTCCATATTTGGTAAAGGTTCGCGAGCTCTTTCAATGTCTTCAACAACTATAAATATTAGAAGTAACACAATTTTAAAAGTACATATTGAAATAAAACTACACTGGGATCACGTATCAATAAAGTCTTATTACAGATAAGAAAAATGCTAAGTTATAAACATTGTACAGGGTGTGTAGTCAAATTTCAACAAAAAATAAGCACATTTCAAGCACTAAAAAATTATTTTTAAGCACTTTAAAAAAATATCATAATTAGGATATGCACACTAATAAAAAGTTTTTCTTATTATTGTTGAAAGTTTATATATACATTAACAAAATGCAAAATAATTTTCAAAGACTTAACATGATCGGGATAAAATAACTAGTTCCCAACAAAGAACTTTTTTTTGTTGACTATATTAGCCACCATAAAAACAATTTATATACAAATTTAAAATATTGAGCGGCACATTCTATTTTTCAAATTAATAATTACTTAATTTAATCATGCAAAAAAATTAAACTAAAAAAATTAATTTTACTATTATTTAAAAAGGTTATCAAGCGTATTTTTTAGATTTAAATTAAAGTTATTTATAAAAGCATATTCAAAAAAATATTAACAAGATTAATATTATTGATCCTATAGAATTTATAAAAATATTTAAAGAATAAAACAAACTTTAACAAATTCATATTACAAATATAATTAGTGAAAGGCCACTAATAAATTTTTTTTTCAAAATTTATTACTGGTTCAGTCCTTTTATGATATGATTGAAATAATTTTTAAACGTGAATACAATGAGTTAAAGCTCAACGTATGTCAGAAATAAATTATTATATGGTTTATGAAGCCTTTGAAAAGCAATTTTAAAGGCCTTTAAAAAACAAAAATAAGTATCTTTAAACACTTTTTAAAAACACCAAGCACCCTATTATAATATAATAATCCAATATAAAATCAACAATTAACTGATTACTCTCATGGCCTGCTTAGGTTTCTTAACAAAACTTTCAATGCCTTTTTTTTAAACATTTTTTATATTGATGGGAATAAAGGAAAGGAAACTAAGTAATCTTTGAGTGTCTCAGGAATTATATTTTAGAATTATGTACAGAAAAAGCTTTACTGCGAATGTTGCGAAGTGTTAAATCAGGGCTCTAAACTAAGAATGAACTGTTGACTGAGACTTCTAAAATTTGATTCCGACCATCATAAAATAATTATCTATAGTCCCCTGGACCAGCAAGCAATGTAAATGGATAGTATACAATTTTGGGTTCATGTTTCAGGATCTGTTTTTGTCACAAAAGGGTTTATTTCATCATAATTGTAATATTACAAATTTTTGGTACTATATGCTTTTTTTTATTTAAATTAACTTTATTAACTTTTTACTTAAAAAAAAATTTAATAAATAGAGGCATAGAAATAGACAAGATATTAAATTTTCTTAATTTGTACCCTTAAGTTAAGTACAAAGTGGCATTAAATTCTAATAAAGTGTCAACTCTATATTAACTGTAAAATTTTTGATTTGTTAAGAGATTTTTTTGTGTGACATTTCTTCTATATTTTATGTTGACAAAAAAAATCCAATCTTTTAGTGACCTAGAAATTATGCAATAAAACTCTATTATCGCAAAAACAGACTTTTTAATGGAAAAAAGGTTTAAAGGCTTCTGTAATCAGAGGCAGATTTAGCAATGGTTTTTATCGGCTGTAGCCCAAGGCTCTAATTAATTAAAGACCTTTGAATGACCAAAAATATATTAATAAAAAAAAAAAAAACACTTTAAGTCAAATTTAAACATAATTAGTAAAAATATTTTCAAAAAAATCAATAAATGACACATTAAAAAAAAGGCTAGAGAGAGAACTCGACTGATTGAATTCAAATTACAGTGGACAGATTTGCATTAGAAAATCAATATTTTCTAGACATCAATTTCATGAAATCAATATATTCTAGACATCATTAAATTAATTATTTTAAAACTTCTGCCTATAACACAGAAGTACCAATTATTGGAGAAATAATTCATGCTTATAAAGTAAAGGTGTGTGTTAAATATTTAAATCCAATATGAAAATAAAAAATTTGTTTCCTTGCAAAAAAAAAAAAAAAAANAACAAAAAAAAACAAAAAAAAAAAAAAAAAAAAAAAATGAATATTAAGAACTCATATTGAAAATAATTGAGATATTTCTTGTAGATAACTTTCGATTAATTTACTTTCTGGAAATGTAATGGTAAAAGTTTCTAAATATATATAAAGAAATTATGTTTTCTTTTTAACAATTCTTCCACTTATTAATAAAAAACAAATGCTGCACTTTGTTAATTGCTTTTACAAAATATAATAAACATTTTAGAATCTTCCGTTCTTTTCTAGTTTAGTTGACAGAATTTAGATAACAAAAAAGATTGATGCTGATTGGTGGTAAACAGATTCTTAAATAATTTTTTCAACAAATAACTATAAATAAATATTTATAATCATACAAGTTCATCTATATAATCTGATTCTATATTTTTATCGCTTTGGATAGATCAAAATATTTTTAATATAAATTGTAGAAAAATGGTTAGAAATACTAAAATAAAATTAGTTAATTAGCAGAAATAGTCAAAATTTCTCACAACTGTCAGAACTCTTCAGAGTTGCATTTATAAACAAATAAAAGTATACTTAAATTAAATAGAAATATGATGGACAGAAATACCTATTCAAAAGAACTGAAACAGCTGTCTATATTAGTCAATGTATTTTAGAATTGTCAAAGTAAACTTTTGTCCTTGAATAAATATATACTAACAAATAAAAAAAAATCATTAAGAAACACAATTAAGGCAAAATATGATTTTTAATAATAATGCTTATTCCGAGAATAAAATCGGTAATAATCAATATAGACAGAATTGAAACAGCTGTCTATATTCCTCAATGTCTTTTACAACTGTCAAAAGTAATCCTAGTCCTTGTATTAATATATACTAACAAATAAAAATAATAAAACAAAATAAGCATTAAATAATGTCATTAAGGCATAATTTCATTTTTAATAATTATATTTTTTCCAAGAATAAAATTTGTGAAAATTTAAATGAAATGAGGACAAAGGACATTTTATTACTTGTCATCAATCACATTAAGTATGTTGCGTTTATATGTGACACATTGGTAAAGATCTTATACTTACTGGTGATACCTTCTTGTGCTATTCTATGCATTTTACAACATGCAGATATCATCCGCATTCCTAATTTATCAACTACTAAGACTTTCCAATCACCTTTTTTCTTTACAGCTCGTATAACGTCGTTCATGATTTCTAAAAATATATAAATAAAATCAGAAATGGTATACACAGTGATATTAAAATTTCTAAACTTAAGAAAAATTTTGATGTTTGGAATAAATCATTTCTTTATTTTAAGAGATAAACGTAAACATTGACAATAACACACCCCTTTAAATGTCTATTAGGGTGTAGGGCATATAAATACCATATTGAAGGGATTGTTATGAATAAAAACATTAGATGGTATATTAGAGTTAGAATATATACTTACTTGCTCCAACAACGCTCTTTAAAGCCATTTTGAAACGAATTTACACAATTGTAGAGGCTAGTGATCACAACACCGAAACTACAGAAGTTCTATGATTTTCCAAAACTACAGACTGACAAATGCAGCAAAAACCTATGCATGCGCATTGGAGCTCTCGTCTGTTTTCCACATAAATAAAGAAAAATAATTAAAATTTTTTTAAAAAATTGGATGCGAATGCAAAGTTTATTCTAAAATTCACGAGGGAATACAAAGGAGAAATCCTATCAACTTTGTTTTTGAAAAATAATTTCAAATAATAAATGATCTGAAATACAATTTTTACTGTTTTGGCATCACTGACAGTTTCTTTTCTTTGTTTATATTTTGCAGTGTTCCGTTTTTCCATCCTTAATGATTACAAACTGCTTAAAATAGCCTTGTGGCAAATATCTTTTATTCATGACTGTTCATAAATAGTTGAAAAATGGAAAACCAAAGATTTGTCCCGGGTGATCCAATATTAATAGAAAATATTGTAAGCTATTTGAAGGCTAAAGGATTATTTGATGAATTTCGTCATGAATGTTTAGCTGATGTAGATACTAAGGTATACTATTTTCAAAATGTTATATTTATGTGCTATAATTGATACCAATCTTCTTTTTTAATTTTAATTTAAAGGATTCTATAAGTATATTCTATTTTTGTGTTCACGAATATTGCAAAGTTAACTTAAAATGCGAATAGGAACGAATATGCTTAAAATATTAACTAGTAAATATTTTGTGGAGTACTTTCGTTGTACCAAGATCTCAATGTTATGTAGAGTCAAGCTTAAATTTAAAAAATAAAAAAATTGCATTTATAAATCAAATTGTCATTAATTGCTTATGCTCGTTATTTTCATAAAGATATCGTTTTATTAAGTTTCGGTAAAGTCCTAGAATAGCACACCTCTTGGCTCCTTTTTGAAGTCTCGCCAAGTTGGTGGTCCTTGGATCAACCTTGTTTTTTTTTATTAAAAACTTAAATATTACGAAT
Source organism: Parasteatoda tepidariorum (assembly GCF_043381705.1). Classification (NCBI taxonomy): domain Eukaryota; kingdom Metazoa; phylum Arthropoda; class Arachnida; order Araneae; family Theridiidae; genus Parasteatoda; species Parasteatoda tepidariorum. Next base: position 72,840,809 of record NC_092207.1, read on the forward strand.
TTATTAAAATATATTCAGTGTATTCATTACAGAAAAGGAATGGGAGAGAATTTCTCACCCTTTCTCAAACACAGGGTGAGATTTCAAAAAGTTAAGTGAGATTTCTAAAAATTAAAAAAACACGAATAGACTGGTAAAAAAATTATTTCTTTAATTATAATACATTTTTCACATCTTCTAATTAAATATTCTTGCTGCATCATCATATGGAAAATGTTCTATATCTACTTTTTCATTGGCTATTATATTTATTTGGTTGAAAAATATCCATATTTGTTTCGTTTTGACCGACATTTGTTTTATTTTTATTTGTCCGTTACANAGGATCTCAATGTTATGTAGAACCAAGCTTAAATTTAAAAAAGAAAGAAATTTGCATTTGTAAATCAAATTGTCATTAATTGCTTATGCTCGTTATTTTCATAAATATATCGTTTTATTAAGTTTCGGTGAAGTCCTAGAATAGCACACCTCTTGACTCCTTTTTGAAGTCTCGCCAAGTTGGTAATTATTACTTGGATCAACCTTGTTTTTTTATTAAAACTACTACTCTGCTGTTCGCACCGGTTCTGAACAATACTGATAAATAAGGAGGCTAGATAACAAGGACCTATGATCAAAATAATGAAAGATCAAGGAAAAAAAGTGAAACGGATTTTATTCAAAATGGCAAAAGACGAAATTTTTTCCGAAATTCGTGCATTTTGAAATTGATTAATAGAGTGCTCGAACTTCTCGTGTTAAGCGTTTTTTATTGCGAGAAAAGAAAAATATTGGCCAGGCTCTCACGCTGTATTGAAAACACTGATATATTTAATAAAATAGAATAAAAAATTAACTGATGATATTAGGAGAACTAACTTCTGATGGCTCATCTTTTGACACTCTGACAAAAATCATGCTCAACTAGGTTCAATCCACGATTTCAACATCTCCATTCGAAACCACCCACCTTATCCTTTCGCTCAATCTAACTCATTAGTTCTCCTCACTCAGGGCATTCATACATTTTTGAAATTAAAATTTGATTCATACACCATTCAATCATCGCTCTCTTGTATTCAATAAAGTTAAAAATTCACTCGTCAATTCGATCGTCATTTTCAACTGGTACAGCACAAAAAAGAATTAAATAATAACGGTAACTCAATAAAAGATCAGGAGCATAAATGGCAAAAGAATAAACCTTTTAACCTGTATTTTAGCGAAATCTAACTTTTGTGTAGGTATACATATCAATTAACCAATCAGATTTACGATTTTTGGAGCAGACTCCAAGAAGTTTAGGCGAAAAGTAGTTGGTTGACATATCTCCCCAGAATATCTCCCAGAAACCTAGTTTGACAAAATTTCAAAAAATCATCTGGAGAGGTTTCAAAAAATCACCACGGGGTGGGCTATTCTAGAATCAACCCTAAGTTTTTAATGACTTTTTAAAAAAATGTATAATTTTTATTTTCTAGTCTTCTTATCAAAACATGAGTCAAAGAGTTGATGGATACACTTCAAAGTTCTTAGTAGGTCAAACTTGGAATCCAGATATGAACAAAAATGAATTACGGAACAAGCTTCGTAAAAACATTGATGAGTATGAACATTTTCTATATTTTTTTAAAAATAGCTATTGATATTAAATTCATGATATTAAACTTCTCTTTGTTGAACTTTTTTATTATATAGTTCCATTGTAATTTATTCATTCTTCAAACTTTTTAAGTGCTAGGGGATATCTTTGTATTATGATCTGCCACATCTACTACTATCTCCAAGGTACCAAATTGATTTTAAAAGAGAAAAAAAATTTAGATTGTTTCTTGAGCGGTGGCTACAAGCAATGTCCGTTGAGTTCCTTTCTGGGACTTTTTTTTAGTTTCTCGCAGGCCGCTGCCCGGAGGTTGCCAACACTTGGAGATAATTCTGCTACAGATCATAATACAGAAATCTCCTCAAGTGTTATAATGTTATTTATCCATTAACTGAGTACCATGCAAAAATCCTTTCTCCAAAATGGTCACCAAGTTCTTAAATGACAAGTTACTTTTCTAAAACTAAGTTATTTTCATTAATATATGATTTATAAGGAAAATTCTTGTACATTGATATTTTTCATTATTATGCTTTTTCTGTTCATTTTATTTCATTTGTCGTAATTGAGTGTAAAAGTCCTCTATAATCAAATGAGTAACTGACTGATGTGTTGCAAATGAAACTTGTTGATTTTCTTCAAGTTTTATTTGGTATCTAGCTAATGGATAAATGCCATCTTTTTAAAAAATGTTTTTTATTATTAGTAGAATTTCTTTAGCTATTTTTATTTATTATGGTGAAGTAATATTTTTTCCTATCTGATCTATTTTGTATTTTTCATTTTATATGACATTACAGTGGTTGATATCGTTATTACTTGGATTATAAAATTTATTACTTTGGTCCCTGTGGCAGAATTTCTTTGGGCTTTCTGCGATAAACCTTTCTAGCACTAATGTCTTTTTGCAACATACTTTAATAACAAATATACCCGTTACTAATTAAATTTAAAGTAACAGAAAGTTGTGTTTCCAAAAAAAAAGAAAAAAAGAAAACCTATTTGTATAAAAAGAAATTGTATATATATTTTTTGAAAGAATATGTTATATTCGTTTTTATTCTAATATCATGGCGATATTCTCATATTTTGTTAGTGGAAAATACTCTAATTATTTCCTTTTTTGCATTTTGTAAATCATCATCACATCAAGAAATTAATAATATTTAAAAATAGTGAAATCCGTAGTATTAACTACCAAAAAAAAAGACATACGGCAAAATCATGCGATTCGGGTTCTTAAAAAAGAGGGTACTAAATGCGTGTTTCATTTTGAGATTCCGTTGTTGTAATAAATAATATCATATTAAAAATATGGGATTTTAAAAACTGTGTCGAAATAATTGCCCCCACTCCAAAAAAGTGATAAAATGATTGTTTCATAAGTTAAGTTTTGTAAGTTTTTACGCATGAAAATAATAATATTTCACTGTCTTTTTCACATTTAGTTAAGATTTCTGTGCAAAATGGATAACTTTAGCTTTAACTATTAAAACTAAATTGCATTAATGCTGTATATAATTTCTATCATTTTCTCAATTAGGTCTGGAATGTTAGGTCTTGGATCTGACCATGTTGTTGAGCAAGTAATAAATCCAAAAATCGGCCAGTTATTTTTACCAAAAATAATCGAGGTTGTTCATCAATATGTAAAGGAAGAAAATGAAAAATTGAATAAAAGACTACAAATCAATGATATTTCTTCTTCTTCAGAAAATAATGATGGAATATCAGTCAAGACAAAAACTCCAGTACTTGGTAATAGCATTTTAACTAGATTTCATTTTTTCAACTTTGTGAAATTCACTTATAAACTAAGAAACAAAATGTTTACTTAAAAATTTTATGAAACTAGTATATAACTATAATGATGTATTTTGAAATAATTTTATTAAAAATTGCTAAAGTGTTTATGTGTTTTAATCTTGAGTAATATTGTGTGAGGCAGTGTATTTGTTATCATAAATAAGGGTATGGAAGATAATTTTTAATGGTTTTCTAATGTTTCTACTCATTTTAAAGCTGTTTTTTTCCAAATTCACTGAAAAGAAACTTAAAATGTGTTTCCTCCCCCCCCCCATTAAGCATTTTGATAACAAGCCTCTACTACTAAAAGGAACTAAATTAAGCATATATTTGTTTTGTAATTGGAAGTTTTAGTGACTTAAAACATGGAACAGTTTTAAATTTGTATCCTGAAATATAAAAGTTTGATATTTTGTGAGAATTTATTTATAATTAATTAAATATAGCATAATTAAAAATAGATTACAAATAGTCAAAATCTGTTTACCTTTATTTTTAAAAGATCTCAATTTTTTGAATTTTGTTAAATTTTTCACAAAGTATTTTTACTTCAAATATAAACATTTAAATAAATAGTAATACCACAAACAGAAAATGTTTAAAATAGTCATATATTTTATTTGTGACTCTCTCTGTAAATATACTAAGTGACCTATTAGTAAATTGAAAAGAGTTTATTACAAAAATACTTGATTTTAATTAAGCTAAATTTAATTCTAGTATTGTTTTAAAATGAAATGAAATTTTTTATTTTTATTTTGTACCGGTGTATAGTTTTATTGAAGAATCATAGTTTATTTTCTCATGACCTGCATTAGTTCTGTGAAGGACACTTTCTCATGTTTAAAGTGTTCAGTTTTATAGTCGTAATTTTATTAAACTTCCCATTTCAATTTAAATTAAAATAATTGTATTACTTTGAACAATTCTTCAGTAGTAATTAGATGAAAACACATTTTGTTCCATTACTGATGAAATTTTTTACTGGTAATTTTATACATTGTCATCACATCAAAATCCTGGATTCACATAAAATTACTTTTGAGATAGACATTTTTAAAAATTTACTGCTCTATGTATTATTCTTGACTACTTTGATGTGTTAATTAAGAAATGAGACAGTTACATTCTTCTCTTTGGAGTAGTGTAGTTGACCCAGATTCAAATAAAAAGATGCAGTTATGTTAAGTTTAGATTGCCAAATCTGCAGATTCTTGGTTTGGGCTTGGTGCCAACAAGATATCCATTTGTCCTTAAATAATTATTTTATAAGAATTATTAATAAGCTTTGATGCATCGAAGTGTGTTTTTATTTTCCTAATTTACAGTTGTCAATTTTTTTAATAATAGTGCTTTTATTTATTTTATGTTAATAGGTTCCAAGCTTTATTTTTCTTAATATGTATTTATACATTCTCAAGTTTGATTGAATATCAAACTTAAAACAAACTTCATATTTGCTTATTTAAGCATTTGCTTATTTAAGCATTAAGCATTATATATGATTGCTTTAATAATTATTATTTCTTTCAGACCCTATTGCTGATATTCTTTCTTTTACTTGTTCTAAACCAAAATCCAATCCTCAAAGTACTATCCAAAAATCTGAAACTGTTCACAGGAAAGCAGCAGAGGTATCTCAAAGAATTGATAAGAAAAAGGAAGATGCCAATTTTTCTGCTAAGTCAACTGAAATCTTACCTAAACCTGAAAAGAAAGAAGAAGAAAATGCTCAACTAGTGAAAAATATAGAAGTTTCTGTTAAAAGTGAACAAGTCTCAGAAGACAATGTCTTAGATTCCTCAGAGGTATCAGAAAAAGTATCTGAAGATATTGAAGTGAAACTTGAAGTAGTTGAATCAACAGACAGTGATGAAACAGGATTAAAACCTGCAACTGATTTAAAGGAAACAAAATTAAAAAAGGATCTTAAACCTGAAGAAATGGATTCACCAGGTGATACTGCTAAGAAACCTCTTAAAGATGATGTCAAGGTAGAAAAAAAGAAATTGGAAGACACAAAACCGATTGAGGGCATAAATACCTGTGAAGATAATAAAACTAACAATATAACTTCCAAATCTATCAGTCATAATAAACCAAAGCACGAACCAGAAAAATCCAAGAAATTAAAAATACATTCTTCTCAAAAACATCCTAGTTCTTCCTCTGATCTACGTAAACCAAAGATTAAAGAAACTTCTGAAACTAAACTACAGTCTGATAAGCATTCCAAGAGCGCTTCATCAAAATTATCCAAACCCTCAAAAGAGTCTAGTTCCTTTTCTAAGGGTACTTCATCAAAACCTGTTAAAAAAGAGAAATCTGAAGTTGACAGCATTAAAATAAAGTCTTCTGATTCTCAATCAAGTAAATCTTCTATAAAGAAATCTTCTTCGAAACCAAGCTCATCAAAGACTGAACTAACTAAAAGCAAATCATCTGATAAACCTGATAAGGAAAAACATTCCAAGGTGCAAATTTCAAAACCAAAAGAATCATCCACTAATGTTGATAAAGGAAATAAAGTTGTGCATCAGTCTTCTTCTTCCTATGATTCATCTCAAAGTAGTGACTTCGATAAAAGTCAGCAAATAACCAATGAGGATCAGAAAAAACAGAAACATTACAGTAAACACAATAAGCGGGATAGCTCTGCTGAAAATTCCAGTGCAAAAGATACCAAGAAATCGTCCGACTTGAAACGGTCGTTCAAAAAAACTGATCAAACTGCTGTTAAAAAGCATAAAAATGAAAATTCATCAAAATTATCTTTTAAAGATAAATTGAAAGAAGATATGGTTCTGCATAATTCTGCCAAAACTATTTCTCGTTCTAATAGTTTATCTGGGTCTACGTCTTCCTCTATGAGTAAAGATACCCAATCCGATGATGCTAGTGAAAGTTCTTCAAAACAGTCAGAGAAAAAGAAAAAGTCTGAAAAAGAGCGATGCTCGACTCCACAAAACATACCCCGTCCACCCCCACCTCCACCACCTTCATCTGATTTAGTTGTTACGGAAACAACGTCGTCATCACAAGACGATACAACACAAGAAGAGTCTGGTACACTATCATCAGAAGATGAGAGTTTTTCTGAAGGAGAGAGTAGTGATGAAGGCAGCAGTGATTCTGATGATTCTGATTCTCACACACAAGCATCAGACCACAATAGTGTAGTAGAGCCTGCTGATTTAAGCGAGATTTACGATAGTTTCTTGTACTCATCATCCTCATCAGACTTTGAAGGATTTTGCTCATCTCCCGAAAGAAATAAAGAAGGATCGTCTGATCTTAGTGTGAGCTCTGTGCATACGAGTGATCTGTCGTCATATGAGGATGAAGTCAGTGTTGAGGATCTCTCTAGTGAAGATGGGTCCGAGCCAGGTGATCAGAAAGTCAAGAAAAAGCTCACAGTAAAAGAAGGTTAGTGTGCTTTTATTTTCGTACTAGTTTAGAATTTCCCACCCCTTTTCTCTTTTTCCAATTTCTCTTATTTTTAATTCAGATTATGTAATGACTTAAAATTTTTGAAAACTACAAGTTCTTATTAAATCTACTATTTTCCAGATTATTTTATTGACTCTTTATTTTCTGGTACTTTTTTTTTCAATTTGTGAAATATTAATTCTTTGTAATATTTTTTTTCATTTTAGATACAAACTTTAATTTCTTTGCTAGAACAAACTTGTTTATTTGTTTCATAATAGTTCTTCATCAAAAATGCATTTCACAGGAAAAATGACCACTGTATGCAAATGTGCAATACGCCTAAACTAAGTTCATTGTAAAATTAAGCAAAGCAATTATGTTCAAGCATAGTCGACCGACTTTATTAAGTAAGACAAATTACAATAAACAATAACCTTTATATTGCTGCTTACAAAATTTAACTAGAAAAGAATAATATTCTTGTATCACCCAAAAGTTGGCTTATTATTTATCATCTTATTCATTATTTATTGTAATAAAAATTAGTTTTTCATTCTTTTTTTTCTTCTTTTCTATTAATTTTTTTTCCATGTTAGCAATGCTATCAATAGTTTCTTTATGCAATTCTCTATCATCATTATTAAGATTACACAAAGATTCAAGATTATTAAGATTACTCAGACTTTCTAAAACATTGGAATAAGTTTGTATTCTAAAGCTAATTTAAGGCTATTTTATATATTCCGACTTCTTTTTCAACTGTGTCATTAAAACATATTGCCATTCTTTGGATGTCGCTGTTGTTTAGAGGTAGATGTTAAAAAAAGGTTTTTCTATGAAATAGATTTTTGAAGAAAAAAATATGTTTATAGTTAAAATCACGATTTTATTCATTATTTTTTGCTGAGAATGTTTTTAGATTTCCCTTTTCCTTCCAAATAAAGAATTTTTAGATTAAAGAATGTTACATAAAGGGAAATTTATATAACATTAGAATGAACAATTTATTAAAGATATTTTAAGCATTTGAGTAAATTCCACTAGAATATATTTTTTTCATCAAATATAATTGGATTAATTTCGGTATCAAAGGTAAATATAAAAGTTTTCTTTTATAATAAACTGAAAAAATTCTGATTATAGAGAATTTTTTTGTTATGTTATCTTTCCAAGATTACATTTCTTTATACTGTGTATTTGAACAAAGCTTGCCTTTTTTTTTTTGATGAGCCATTCATTAGCTTTTATTGACTCTTATTTTACATTTATAACTTTGATTATAGTCATGTATTATATCTATAATTCTTTGTTAAAAAAGTGCTTTTCTTTTCTTTAAAAAGGAACCATTAAACATAACCTGTGTTTAAAATATTTGAATGCTTTCATTATTTCTTCTAATTATGTTATCAATCGCTTTTGTATTTGCTTTTCAGTATATGAACTTCATTCTATAGCTATTAGCTCTTCTGCTGTTTGTAAAAATGTGTTGCATATTAACTTTATTCTGCTATTTTGTGTAGAATTTATTAATTTCTTATCTTATTTTTTATTTATTTCTAAGCTTTTATGTTTTGCACACCTAGTCGCAAAGTCTTAGATGTTTTATGTTTATTTTTTCCCTTCTCTCTCTATAATGTTTAATGTGTAAATAAGATGTTTACAGCATGCTTACTTTACTAAAACTTGAACTTAGCACTTTGGATGTATAGTTTTTTATTTGATTCTCTAAGTATTTAAAAATCTATCTTGGCTGTTTTTTTAATTTTATATATTCTTTTCCCCACATTTTTCTTGGTCTCTTTAACAGATATGCTATTTCAATTGTTAGATTGAGCTGCAAATGTAGCATCAGTTTAATTATAAACTCCTATATATTTAAGTTTAACAAACAAGTAGTGTTGTTTATTATTAATCTGTCAATTCAGGTAATTTTGAAATGTATTTATTACATCATTTTGTAAAAATGATTAAGTTTTTCAATTTATAAGTTTGAATTTTATTTTTGTTCACTTACAATATCCTGACTTAACTTATATCCTTCTTTTTATTTGGACCTCAGGATTATAAGTATATATTAAGTAATGACTAAATGCTAAGTAGTTAAATTTTTTAATGTGCATAGTTTATTTATTTAATGATTCTGTCAATTTTTTTTCAAGCACAAGAACTCTTAAGAAGTAAAGAAGCTAAGAAAAGTTCAGATTCTATCAAGGTAAATTACTTTTTAAGAAAAAGTTACCCTGCTGGCAAACATAGGCGATAATTATAAAATATGCATATTTCTTTTGAATTCCTTTAACTTTGATAGCTGTAAAAGAACATTTATGGTGTGGACTGTTAAGAAAATTTGAATTTTATGTTGAAAGAAAAAAACTTTAATATTCATCGTTTGTAAGATTTAAGATCTCTTGTAAATTTTATGAAATTTGTTAACATTGATATATAGCTTCACTTTTTCTCGAAACAATTGTGAAACAAATATTGTTCTAAATTAAAGTTTAATTCTTCTTTGAGAAAAAAATTTAAATTAAATAGCATATTTTAATTACTCTGAAACATTTATATTCCTTTGCATGAGTATAATTTTTAAATACAATTTTTATGCATTTCTTTAGATAACTTTAACTTCAGTGACTTTGCATAAGAATTATTTATGATGTTGTCCTTTGAAACTTTAAATTTTCATTCTTGGGGAATAAAAACTATTTATGCTTTAAAAGGGACGGAGAATAAAATGGAAAATATATTTCCCTCAATGGCTGTAATTTATATCTATAATTGTAATATTCTTTCAAATAACTATATTTCAGTAACTATGGTTAAATATTTGTGGTGTTGCTGTTTGAAATTTTCAATTTCATATGGGAGGCTGTAGAAAGAACTGTTTATGTTAACTGTTCATTTTTTTAATGCTTTAATTAACTGTTCATTTTTTTAATGCTTTAAATTTTATATTTCTGCCTTTTGTAACAAGGTAGCTGTAAAATATATTTTTAAACAAGTATTGAAGGAGCTATGTTTAAAACAAGTCAAATGGTAAAAATATATTACTCAAAGTTTAAAAGTTAAAAAAATCTGTCCAGATGCTTATGGCTGTAGCAGCATTGTTAATATAATTTCCTGCATGAAATCATATTCGACAAAAAATTGAGACTTTTATTTCTATTTCAGAAATAATGTAGCCATTATTTATAGCAAAATGCCTAGTATTATGTTTTTAATACAAATACTACTTATTAATGGACAAACTTAATTTCAATTATTTTATTTTCATGTTTTGTTATGTATATTTTGCTATGCATATCACTTTGTACTGCTTTCTTTGAGATATCACTAAAGATTAATTGTTAAAAATAGTGCTAATATTTTCGCTTTAAGTGTTTTAAATGGATATTTATTAATGTTGATAAAATTGCATGTAAATAAATGTATAATTGCTCTTGCTCTGAGTCTTTGTTGTTTGTCCATTTGTTGTTGTCTCCTTTTGTTTGTCTTAGCATGTTTTTCTGCACTTTCTTTAAATTACTACTTATTGTTTCTCTAAGTATTTGGTCTCTGCATGATTTTTTTTTACATATCCTTTTAATTCCCCTATTTCCGTCATCTTATAAGCGTTATTTGTTGATGTCATATTTTCATTTCAGTTAAAATATATTAAAAAGTAGAAATTAATAAGCAGTTAAAAGAAAGAAAAAACTAAATTATGCAGACATACATTTCAACTTTTTCATAAAATGCTTTTATTCTGCAACAGGTCAACATTCATTACAATTTCCAAAAATATGCTTTATTTTCAATAAAAAGATCAATAGTAGCTTTTATAATTAATTTTAATTGTATAGCCAATATCCAGTTTAAAACACACATTACAAAGGGCATTTCATACTTCATTAGATTAAACTCCTTATTTTCAGTAAAAAGTGAGCAATAGATTTTTCACTCCTTATAAAAGTGTATATGTGTTGTTAATATCCAATTTTAAGCCCCACTTTATCAATGTGATTCCGTTAAAATACTGCATTCAACATATCTTGCAAATATACCGAATCTGTAACAATATGTTACGGTTGTTTGACAACAGATTCTGCTTGAAATTTCATGCTGAAGCGTATAACAAAAAATTTTAATATTAAACAAGCAATAAAATAACATTTATTTTTAATAATCATATTAAGGAAATTTATTAACAAAAGCACTATTGTAATTTTTATGACTAGTAAATTATAATACAAAAACAGTGATTACTCATCATTTTTTGGCAGAATTAGTTTTCCCTTTTTCTTAGCACTGATTCTGAGAATAATCTCTAAATGCATGTATATAAACAAAGAAAATATCTAAATATATATTTTTTTATTATATTAGCTGAAAGGCTAACAACACTATTAATGAATTAAAAAAAAATAATAAAATATTGAGAACTAAAAATTAAACTTTAGCTAATTTCATGTTCAGTTTCATGCAGGGCTCTCACTTTTTTCAACGCAAACTAGTTTTTTCCATTTCACTTAACTAGGGTAATAATATCTAAACTTATGTTTATGTTCTTTTACTGAACTTATTTTTTTAGTACATTAGTGTGGTTAATAGAATTTTTGTTTTCTATAATGTTCACGTTTGTGTATTATTTTACCTACTTCAGCTAATTTTAAGTTTGATTTCAAGTTCAGTTTCATGTAGGACTCTCACTTTTTTCAATGCAAACTATTTTTTTCCATTTAGCTTAATTAGGGTAGTAATAGTTAAACTTAAGCTTTTGTTAATGTTAATGTAGTTAATAGAAGTTCAGGTTTTACTTTACTATAGTTAATTTCAAGGCTGATTTGAAGTTCAGTTTCATGTAGGGCTCCTACTTTTTTCAATGCAAACTAATTATTTTTTCCATTTCAATTAACTAGGGTAATAATAGCTAAACTTATGCTTATGTTCTCTTAATGTACTTATTTTTTTATTACATTAGTGTAATTAATAGAATTTTTGTTTTCTATAATGTTCACATTTGTATATTTTATTATCTACTTTAGCTAATTTCAAGGCTGATTTCAAGTTCAGTTCCATGTAGGGCTCCCATTTTTTCAATGCAAACCAGTTTTTTTTCTTTTTCACTTAACTAGGGTGGTACAAATAATTATTGCAGTAGTTAAATTTAAGCTTATGTTTGAGTGCTATTAATATGCTTGTTTGATTGATTAATTAGTCTAGTGTTTAACAAAATTTTGATTTACTATCATTGATTCCATTTGTTTATTTTTTACTAACTTAAGCTATATGATCGCCGATTTCAAGTTCATTTCAAGTATGATTTCAAGTATATTCTTTTTTCAATACAAACCAGTTTTTTTCCTTTTCACTTAACTAGGGTGGTACAAATAATCATTGCAATAGTTAAATTTAAGCTTTGGTTTGTGTGCTATTAATATGCTTGTTTGGTTGGTTAACTAGTCTAGTGTTAAACAAAGTTTTGTTTTACTATCATTGATAAACTTCTATGGTGGCTTAACATTACACGCAACTGGGTCAAGGTTCACATTAGAATTCTTGGCAACGAGGAGGCAGATCAAGCAGCTAAGGAAGCTATCAGTCTCCGCCAAATCGAATTAGAGGTCCCAAGTTCAAAGACCCAGAGCAAATCTATTATCAAGTCACACAATCTGAAGCAATGGAAATTGTAGTGGCGGGGTTCCGAGAGGGGCCTACAGACTTTCAATTTTTTTAAAGATCCAACTACTACAGGACTACAGGCTGGCTTCTATCTAAACCAATTTCTTACTGGGTACAGAGTGTTTGGAGAATTCCAACATAAAATGTTTAATAAGAATCCAAACTGTATTTACTGTGGGGGAGTATCAAACTATTGAACCAAGTATTGAATCCAGTTCCAGCCACTCCGTGGAACCCATTTAAATGACCAAGATCAACACCAGTGCTTTACAAAGCTGGTCTGTAGAGACATCTTAAAAAAAATTATTAAAACTACATTGGAAGATGTGCTGGCAGATTCTTAGGCCCTGGCTCGGAACCTGACGTCCATTTCAATAGTGTCCTAAAGTTTTAACTCATTGAACTTTTAACTTCTTTTGAACTTTTAAATATTACCTCGAACTTTAAACTATTTAATTGTGTACACCTAATTTTAACTTGTATTTTTATCTTCTCAGGTGACTTTTTAGTTTCCCCTATTGGGATTGATTTTATTGTTTTAAGGATGTTCCTTTGTATTGTTTTTATGTCTTAGTCTTGTTTAATTATCTTCTAATTTTAGGATTTTAATTAATCTTATACTTCTTTTATGGGTTATTTCACTTGGGGACTAATTTTAAATGACTTTACTTTAAAACTTTTGTTTTTTATAATAATGACTTGTTTTTTTAACTTGTCTTCCTTCTATTTTTAAATCTACTGAGTTTTAGGCTGTCCTGCACTGTTTTAGTTCCCTTTTTAGCAACGATAGTTCTGCTCTTTGTGCAATATTTACTCTAACTCTTGTGATTTATTATGAGGGTCGTTTGGCCTGACTGAAGGGTAGTCACTTAAATTTTATAAGGGCCTGTTGGCCTTAACCTAATTTTCTTAATTTTGTTTTCTGTGCTACTTTTGTAATTTGTGCTACTGGTGCTATTTTGGCTTTTAATAGCTCTTTTATTATAAGTTATACATTGAATTTGTAATCCATAACTTTTTTATCATTCATTAGTTGTTTAAATTGAGCAAATAGCTGACAAAAGTTTTTGATGTATTTTCTACATTGATTCCAACTACCTTTGTTCTGTGGGGCTGTTGCCAGACCAATACTGTAAATTTTGTAACTCTTGAATTTTTAAATAAAAGCCATGATGGGGCTTCACCAGTACGAACCTGTGCCCCCTCTCCTGAGCGGGTCTGCCGTGGCGACGAGTCAGAATTTTTTCTCGCGTGTCCTTAATAGGTCAGGTCGAGGTAAATTTTAACCATTACTATCATTGATTCCATTTTTTATTTTTTACTAACTTAAGCTATATGATCGCCGATTTTAAGTTCATTACAAATATGATTTAAAGTATATTCTTTTTTCAATACAAACCAGTTTTTTTTCAATGTCGTTTTTTCTTTGAAATGTTGATTGTAGTAATAAATTACAAAAAAGCATGATTTTCACTATTTTCTCTGCAATATTTATCATAAGCTAGTTATTTTATCATGATTATGTAAAGTATTTAAAAATGTTTTTGTATTTTGTTGATTTATGTTCATAAAATAAGAATTTTAAACAATAGAAAGAAATAATTTTTATTACTGCACATATTCTAATTATGATTTTTTTTTGGAAAGTGATTAAAAATATTTCTTGAGAGCTTAAAAAGTACTTATTTTTTGCTGAAAAATCTGGCTATGCACCCTGTGTAAACAGAATAAAATAAGAGAAAGTTTAAGGTAAATGAGTTGTTAGATTGAAAACAATATGTAAGTATGAATTCTCAAATATTGCCAGAGCTTCCTTATTCAGTCTTGACTCAATAGAAAGTTTTTGTATTTGGCAGTTGAACTGATAAAAGGCTTCAACCAAATATTTGTTGCATTTTATCTTATTGTGATATAAAACTTTTTCTTTCAATTACACTTTAATCTTTGGACAAATAGAAAAACTTGTATATTTGTGGAAGCAGTTTAATTTTAGGGCTTAAAAAAGTTTCAAAGGTTAATGAAGAAAAAATGGCTTGAAGGTTAACTATTATGTAATTTAATTCCTTAGTTAACATGTTAATTTCGTTTAATTTTGTTCATTAAATTCTTACACCTTTTTCTTTTTAGATTTTTTTAAAAGTTATTAAAAAAACAATTTTTTTTATGCATTTTTTTAAAGCATTTATTTCGTAGATAACTTGTTGCCATTAATTTGAGAATAAACTATTGTAAAATATGTAAGAAAATAAATAAAACACTAAATAAGTTTTAATTAATGGCAGTTCTTTACGGAGGAAAATTATATTACTTTTTTTATTATTGTTAGTGAAGACATTTCAACTTGTGCAAAAGTTCTCACAAAATCTTCAAATAATAATAGTACTGATTTTATAATCTGATTTTTTTTTTAAAAGCTGCAAAAAATTATAGATATCCCCCAGTTATATTGATATTTAAGCATTCAACAGTGTACAGTTTATTGATACACTATCGGATATTTTAACATAGTTTTAAGAACAAAGCTGTTTTATCAACAAAAGAAAATAAGAACTTATACAACGATAAAGGATGGAAAAACAGTTTATATGTAACAATATCTAATACAAAATAAAATTTTTTTATTTTGATTTAGATTTTCTTCATTTAATAATAGGCTGATTTTTGAAAATTTCTGAAAGATAAGGAATGTCCAATTTTTATTAGAAATTGTATGCAATTAATTAAATATTCATTATTGTACTTAAGAGATGTTAAAGTTGTAAGATTGTGTTAAGTTGTAAGATTTTCATAAGTCTTCAAAAAATAGCTTTTATTGTCATTATACTTATTTATCATACTGCCAAATTTAAATGCTGCTCATTAAAAAAGGATGTCTTTTTCCAGGATGTTCCTTACGAAGGCACACTAATGAAAGAAAAATCATCCGAAATATCTTTGCCTGCGTCCACATCTATTTTATCATGTAAGTATTATAACTCATATGGGAAATTATAGTACTAGCATTTCATTTAAAGCAAAATAAAATTTTATTTATTAAATCACATGATTTTTCGAAACAAAATTATTGATAGCTTTATTTAATTTGCAAATACATTTTCAATTTAGTGATTTTTTGCAACTTAACTTTATTGATTATATAGCTTTAATCTTGATCAGCACTTCTTAAACTGTAGGTCGCGATCCTAATTGGGGTCGCAGGACTAATTTGGGTCGCTCTGATCAAAATTGTAACAAAAAACATCAATTATAATGTTTGTTGAAAATGGAATTTCTGATAAAAAAAATTTAAGATAGTTCTACACTTTTATTTTAAGAGATTTCTTTTATAATCCATAATAATGTAGAAAGATCATGTCTTTTTTTCATAACTTACCCTATTTAGCGTATAATTTTATTTTATTTACTTATTTATCTATCCTTATTTCAGCTGAAGAAGAAAATTCCCCTCGCCAGGAACCGAGACGAGAATTGAGAAGGGAACGCAAGCTGAATCCAAAATATGCATCAAATGAGTACACATCAATTTTCAATTCTAAAAGAACATCATTCATCACAAAGCAAATGAATTTGAGTCCACAGAAATCACCATCGAGTTCTTCTTCAGCTAGCTCTAATAAAGTGGCGGAAGTCAAATCAAAGGAAAAATCTGTTGCTAGTAAAAATTCTGCAGCAACTGAAACAAATCCTGATATTGCTACTTCAAATGACATCCCTTCTTCAGCACCAAATGAAACGAACAATAAGACTGTGAAAAAAGTCGACAAGAAACGTGCATTTGAAGCTGAATCTGTTGATGATTCAAGTTGTAACGAAAACAATTTAGAAAGCAGTTCTCTTAATAAACTTTCACCAAATATTAAAAATCCATCCATGAAAACCATCGAAAACAAAATTGCTAAAGACTTGAATCCAAATGGTATGAAACGTAAATTTGATGGCTCTGATAAAACCGAAAATAAAAGATTGTGTATCCGCAATTCAATTGACAAAGATAATTCAAATGAAAATAAAACATTCAATAATCAAAACATTAAAAAATCAGTTCTTTCTAGTAATAATCTTCATAAACAGAAAGCTAATGGAGATGTGTTAAAAAAAGTGGACCACATGAGAAAAAGCTCTCAGTCTTAAACCAAACTGTGCTTTTGATAAAAACAAATAAAGGTTAATAGTTTCTGGAAATTTTGAGGAAATTATTTTCTATGGAAAATTGAACCTTTCAATAGGTTTATTTTTGTATAATAATGACTTTTTTTTATACTTAACGAATTGCAAGGTAAAACCTTAAATAATTTCAAGACTGAAAGGCTTGTAAGAATAAGATTCAATTAGATTTTAGAAATTTGATTTTCAAATGGTTTTCTTTACATAGGGATAGATTTTAAAAATTAGAAGAAAATCTAATTTTTGAAAATATTTTATGATGTAAGCAAACCATAACTAGTACAAAAGAACCTCAATAATCCTACTTGGTATCCTGGAAAAGACCAACAATTTGGAAAAAAAAAAAAAGCAATGAAAGAATACTAGAAGTCAGTAAAAATGCATGGTTTCTGTGTTTGCTTAGGAAGCAAGGTTACTTATTTTTGCCAAGTTTTATAATTTTTCGCAGCCTTTTTAGTGTTTTTTAATTGAAGTATATCATTTGAAAACTTTTATAACTAATTCATTATTAATTTTTTCCAAAATGAGTGCATTCTAAACTGTAAAGTGTTCTTGAATGTGTTCTTTCTTGAATGAGTTTATTCTAAATTGTAATTGTCATTGTTTAAAAAAGGTTGTATTTTTCATCCCAACTGTGTATCATTTCTCAAAAACATATTTAATTTAAATTTAATCTGTTTACAGTTCTTGCCAAATTATCATCGTAATTTATTTTGGGATATGACAATAGTTTATTGAACCCAATAACAAAAAAACTAGCAGCCATTAATTTTTATGCATGGTTTATAAACATTTTCGCGTTATATGACCATTTTAGTATTTGGATGGAACTCCTAGACCTTATGTCTAAGTTAAGGCATGGATTTGACACTGTCCTGGTAGCAGAATTCATTGAGTCAATCTGCAGCATAATCTTCATAGATTCATATATATCTGCAACTCCAACTCAGTTAGGTATTTTGAGACAAAAAATCTGCAGATGTCATGATGATCAGCAGTAGCCACTGCTGAGCTGCGAGGATTCTGCTACCAGGGAAACAGAATTTATTCAATTTATTTTTATTTGTTTAGATTAATACGGAAAAAAAAAAATAGTGCAAGGGAATATTTTTTATCATTATTTATTTTAAATTTCTCATACATAATTGTGCTATATACAATCTGAAAGATCATGTGTGGAAAGTTCTTGGTTGCTAACATATTTACTTCCCATTTTTTGTTTAATATTATATCAATGTTTTTTCTTTCATTCTTTTTTTCTATTTAATTAAAACAACTTTTGATTGAATATTTAATTTCATTATTTTTTTATGCGTGTATAAATAAATATTCCTCAAAATATTTTGGTGATAAATTATGTAGCTCTCTTATTTGCAGTAAATATTAGCGCTGAAATAATTTCATCTTAAGTTTTATCCCCATCACCAGTCATTATTTTTTATTTTGTTTTGTTCACTGTAACTGTATTCATGAACATTAAAAAATACATGAAACAAACTGCATTTATGTAAGTACAATAAGTAAGTATAAATATAGTATCAATGTATCATCTCAGATATCTTAAAAAAATATTTAAAATATACGAGATGATTTTTTTTTTGTAATTAAATAAATACAGTAAGATTAATTGATTGATCAATTATTAAATAGAATTGCAGATTAATTATATACATTGTCAGATTTTCATTTCTTTTATGTGTACAAGTTTAAAGTTTTAAACTACTTAAACTGATTCTATTATATTTTGTTTGATTTTTATATATTGTTATTTGTAAAAACTGTACGAGTACTAATTAATTTCAGATGCACAGATACTTTTGTACATATCATGAATAACAAATCTGTGTTGAAATTGTATTTAATAAGTTCTATTTTTTTCTATTGTGATTTATGTATACATGAATAAAATTATTTTATGTAATTGTGTGAATTCTGTAAAAATTATCTGCATAATTTTGAATGTTAAAACTTATTTTGTGTGTCTAATTGTAGGCCAAATTCTTTTGTTTGAGAATTTGCAATATTGAAAAGGAACATTCCAGTCTTGCTAACTACTTAGACGCTTGCGAGCTTTGCCTGACTCTAAGATAACAATACAATTAATAACCTAATTTTTTTATTATCATTTTTTTTAAAAAGCTTTGAGTAAATGAGTCACTTGAAAATGAGTATTAATTTTTCATTATTCCTGTTTATTCTTTTCAATTATACTTGTGTAAAAAAGAACAGTTTAGACATTAAATAGCGTGATGTGTTTTAAATACCACAACATGCCATGTTTTGGGCAGAATGTAAAAAAGTTTTGGTATATATGGCTCAACGGTATTGGCAATTTAATTTTTTATATCAATCAATACTGAAAGTCTTCAATAGGGGAAAATTTGGTGCACAAGCATATAATATGTATAATAAATCAATATATATTTATTAATAATAAGCAGCATTTATTTATTTCTTTTTTCAAATGTTGCCACTCTGACTTCCATTCTGATAGTAACTACATTCTAAGTAAAAATTTTTAGCCAATTTTGCTATATAAATGGATTTCCTAAATATTCTAATTGTGTTATGCATCGTTTTTTGAAAAAATTTCATTTTTGTGTATTTTCCAGCAGATAAGAAAAAAAAAAACGCGGAGATAGCTTTAGTTTTCCCCTTGGTAGTCATTTTACCAATGGTCTTTCAATTTTAAGAAATTATTAACCACATGCTTGATCTTCCTGTTTTTATTGTATTAGTACGGCTACTCATTCCTGGTAAAGAAAAAGTTTCAATCTATCTTCTATTATGATCTGCTAACTTCTTACCATTCGGCATCTTTGCTGAAGCATCAAAACTTCGAAGTAAAGTTTGGTAAATTTGAAAACAATTTTCAAATTTGCAACAAGTGCTTTTACAAATTTTCGTAGTTGTGGTAATAAAGCTAATATTTATTTATAAAAAATTACTGAACTTAAGGATTTTACTCAGATTGAAATATTAATTTTGTGCATACCTTTTTTCCCCCTGATAATTCCATAATTAAAAAACTTGTTTGTTGCGGGCTTTCTTAGCAACATAGTTTCATAATTAAAAATAAAAGGAATTTAAATTTTGTATTTTTTGATTTTGTTCAATGTTTTCACTGGTTTTAAAGTTTTTACTCAGACTGTATTTCGAGTATATTATATTTGAAGCTCTAAATTTTTAGCTTTATTCCTTCGTTTTTCGCGTCTTTTAGTAATTTTTTTTCTCTATATATTTAAAATCGTAAGGGCCACCGTTGTTTGTGGTGTTTAACTTAACTTTACATTTCGTTTTGCTACGCAAAAACTTGAAATTGCGAAGATGTGTAAAGAAATGTGCACAAAGTTCAATGTAATTCGAAAAAAATTAACATTCGATAATTAGTTCGAGAATTATTAATTGTTAAACTTGCAGCAAGAAACACCATGCGGGCCGCTCTACAGGCCACAGGTATGCAACTATAGAATTAAAATTTGGCACGCTGAAAGATCCATATTTATTTATAAACTTCAGCTTTATTTTAAAATTTTTTAAATTTGTTTAAAAGTTCTTACAATTTTAAGTGCTTATTTTGCGAATTTTTCTCGCTTTATTTTGCTTTGCTGTACAGTTTATTGTTTTGCTGCGCAAAATCTATAAGATTTAGGAACTTTAAATTACGATAGTTTGTAGAAAAATATACTAGGAATCCGATGTTATAAAAAAAAAGTTTTTGTTTGAGAATTATCATCTGTTAAACTTAAGCTTTAAAAAAAATTGCCGGACGATCTACTGCCCTCTAAAATACAACTAGAGTTGGCCTGCAGAGAGTATGTATTAAAAAGGTCTTTTTTCAATTAAGAGCTTAATGTGAGTTGTTATCGAAGTCCCGATAGTTCTAAAGTTATTTCAATTTTAAATGCTTTATTAACATACGCTTGAATTGATGTCAAATGTAATTAAAACAAAATGGATAAATAAAACGAAAGAAATAAGAGACAGCGAGTAGATGTTGCATATATAAATCATTACATTTATATCAAAATTAATTAAAAATATCTAAGAGAGTAAGAGAGAAAAAAACCGTTTGCAGTTTGAACTGTTATGCAGTATAAAGTAATTGTTATAGATTGTTAACAAGTAAAATTACTGTTCTTTTTTATTTCTTTTTATTGTGTCACACATTCTATGATTTTAATATTTTTTTCCAGTAGAGTTGATTATTTTTTCAAATCCAAGTTATCGTTTATTTTGTTATGAACAACATATTTCCAAAATGTTCTTATATGAAATTATGATAATTATATATTTTATAAAAATTTGATATTTGTATAAAAAATATCGAATTTTAAGGAAAATCCTCCTTGACCATTTTTTGGAAGGCTCCGTCTTAACATGAAATGATGTTTTTTTGCGGATAATATGCTATTTTTGTAACTGCTTTGAGTTAGCAACTGTTAGTCGTGACTGTTTGGTCAAGTTTAACCTATCTAAAGCCAGCGATGTCAACGCTTATTTTGAAAATGGCGCAATATGAAGAAAAACACAGTTTTATAAAAATGAAAAGCGTTTGGAGTCTAATTTTTTGATTTTTAAAAACTTACTCCAATGCTGCAATATTTGGCCTCATAAAAATTTGAAAAAGAAAGCTGAGAATAAGGCAATGATATCGATAATTTTTACCTTGGTGGAAAAATGTCGCCAAATTAGCAATTTTTAAAATTTTTTAATAGCTTTTAAAATTTTTAAATTATTTGTCTGCTCTAAAGCCCAGATAATTCTTCGCGCCAAGATTTTTCTATAGTTTAAAACCACAGCATTGTTTCAAGTGTAATGCGCTTAAACTATGGCTTTATTTTAATTTTTCCTTGGCGAGAGAGCTTTGAAAAACAGCATTAAAAACGCGCACTCTGCTGAACGCGTACGCCAAATTTTTTTTTATTTATTTTTTTAATTTTTTTTTTACATTTCGCGCAGCAAAACATGCGTTGTTGGGCTCTAAAGACTTTATGTGCTCCCTTTATTTTATTAAAAATTGAAATGAAATTTGGTCACAATATCAGTTTTTGAAAATATCTCAATTTTCCTAAAATTTCTTACTTTATTACGCCTTGTCATTCTTTCCTTACATTTTTTGGCTATTACCAATATTAATTTTTTCCTTGGTAGGTCACAGCAGATTAGGATGATGCTATGGATCTTAAATCTCCTCTACAAAATTAAAAGAAATTAAAATGTTAGCCATAGCGCAATTATTCAACCAATTAAGAGATCACTCGCTAAATTTCCTAGAAACAAAGATTACAAATTTTAAGTTACGCCGTATTTTATTTCGAAATTTGTGCGTGACTTCATTAGATTTTACGTTGGGCTACCGAAGCGGGGGTGCCACCCCCTCTGCAGAGGATCAAAATTGTGATGGCATGTCTTCGGATCATCCTCAGGGATGTTTCCCAGACCGTCGCCAATAGCCCATTGTGCAGCTCTAGTGCGACGTAAAGGAACTACAACAACCGTGTCCAATGACGTGAAATTTTCATTCATTTCTTGATCTCTACCTGCAAAATTTATAGTTAATCGAAATTTAATTTCGAATTTCGTTTAGAAATTTCAATTTATACGTTACATTAGCTACATAGGTTCATCCAAATTTAAGTGCTCTTTCATGAACTTTTGAAGTTTTTAGGTTTTAAATATTGACTATATATCGAATGTTTTGAGATAGAGAGAGGATTTTTTTTTGTTCTGTTACGGAAAAAGATTATAAGTAATTGATATAGCAAATTCGGGAAAAATTATTATTGCTTAGTTATTAAAGGAATTAATAAAAGAATATGGTTTAAAGAGTGATTATTTTAATTTCCTGCCAAAATGTTCTTCTAAATTTTAATTATTTACTGCCAAAATGTATTTTCTAAATGTTTAATTAGCTACATAATAATGAAAATATTCATATATGATTCTTTACGTAATGTAAAGTGTAATATGGTAAAATATCATTTTTAAATTTAAAAAAATGCATCATTATCTTAAGTGTGGAATTACGCATATTAGGTCTTTATAATACATTGCACTTTTCAATGAAAAAATTCTCCACGCGTTTTATATGAGCAAAAAATTATCAAATTTTATATCTTATTATATTTTATGTTTTTAAAACAAATAAAAAAAGCAATTTGTTTAGTTTTCATTTTCTAAACATTGCAAATATATAAGTTAATCTTTAAAACGGGCTTCCATAACTGCCCATTAAATTTATTTAAAAAATATAATTTGTTTTATTTATGGGAAGAATATTTATGAACATACTATGTTCTACCAATACTTACTATGAACATCTACATTCCAAAAATATTTATTTAATCCACGTTCTAGAAATTTTCTTTTTAAACTTTAAAGCAAATATGTATTCGCTTTTGAGAGTTTAAAACTTTGCGTGCTTAAAATTCTGTAAATATAATCCCTCCTGCAATTTTATTATTTAAGCCGGTCTATTATACAAATAAAGGAGGTAAATATAATAAGCCAATATAATATTAACTAAACTATTTCAAAATAAAAAACGAACCAAATAAGAAGATTACGCGGAGAGTAAAAATAAAACTTTTAAAATAAATCGAATTAATCATTATACTTACGATAAGTTATTAAGCTTGTGATTGCATCATTATTTATAAATATTCTATTTGAATAAAGGGTAGAAAATATGTAATTTTAATTTGTGGTTGTATCAGATAGAGGTGGCGAACTATGGCACGCATGCCACTAGGTGGCACGGGACAGATATTTCGGTAGCACGCGAAAAAAACATGTTAAACTACTCTTATCAACTGAAAACATCATTTAAAAAACATAAAGACGTTATCAAGATCGGATGAATCATTATTGAGGACAATCACAGATAAAAATATATAAACGATTACTTACAAAAGCGAGAAAATTGTGATCGCTTTTTTTTGCGATCACTATTTACTCATTTGCCAAATGTTTTCTTTTTTCTTTATTTTTCCTCGATGGACTTTTAGAAACGTCCCAACATTTCCAGTCATGGGTTGGGAAGCCTACCAAACCTCCAATGGGCTGAGTTGGTTTTCAATTCTAGGCAAAATACCTTTAAGACGTCACAAAATTCTTTTCCTTCTCAGGTATTCATATTTACGTTAAAATAACAGCCAAGACAGTAATTCTGAATAAGTTAATCATAAAAAGAATATAAAAATAATTTAAAATAATATTGAAAAAACAATAAAATACCCGTTTGTGAAAATAAATCGCCAGTGGAAAGTTGTGGAAAAAATCACTTCCAAAAAGTTTTAAAATTATCGTCTGCTTTTTGTTTTTTGATCTTTTTGTGCAGCCTTTTCGCCAATGCTTATGTTAGCTGGATTTTTTATAACTCTTACAGCTCTTTATTTATTATAATTGTGTAGAAGTTGATCAGGTCAAAAATTATGCGGTCATGAAAATCTAGACAACACACATTTTCTTGATGTGTAAAAACTAATCTTAAATATTAGCGATCATCATAGCTGGATTTAGAAATTATTACGATTTAAGCATTTTTCAGGACGTAAGGATACCCCCTCTACTATGAAAGCCCATGCTGTAAGGGATACTGTCTTTTCCTTGAGAAATACGTGAGTGCGATGAGGTGTTAAGAGATAACCCTAATTAAATTGTAAATTATGGAAAAAAAATTTATAATGTTGCGATCGTAAAGATGGAAGAGTAAGTGCGCGCATCATTAAAATGTTTGTCCTCAGAATGAAACCATGTGATAAAGGGCAAACCGAGAGAGAAATTTTTTAGCCGTTTCTCCTTGTTATTTCAAGGAAAGAAAATCGATGCGGGAATTTTAAAGTCAAAATCTTAAAATACAGTGATGCGCTGCCTTTTGTTGTACAAAATTTTTTTTTAATGGAGAACCTTATGTCCCAGAGGGGAGTTAATTTATCACATTTTGGTATTAAAATTGATATATGAAATAAATATCGTTTCGGTGCATTTGATATTTGTTATCAAGATTTTATTTTTAACCAATAATGTTATATTTTTTTAAACATCATATGAATCCCCATGTTTATTTCCTTCTTTGTCATTGACGTTTTTTTTTTCTTACTCTCTATAATTCTTTCGAAAGATTACATTTTTGAATATTTTTTAATTTCATCCGTTTGTTATAAATTAATTTCGTTAATTAAATGCATAGGTTCAGCTCAGAGAGAAGAGGGTTATGAAAGATTATAAAACTATTTGATAAATAGGGCAAAGTTTTTTTTAACACAAGCTCTTTAATGAAATCGTCAGATCTTTTTAAATTGAAATCGTTTGCTCTATTTTGATTGGATGCCTGCAAGCAAGCGACGTCATCTTGGGTGAATAGTATCATTGATTTATGCCATGATTTAGAAATCAATCAGATTCGGCACACACGCTTAGCGTCGCTTTACAGGTTTCCAATTAAATCTAAACCGAAAATTAATTTTGCGTGATAGTAAACCAAACCTAATTGTTGTAATGCTAACCCGCTTAGCTCAACTACTTGAACTGCCTAACCATTTGATTTAAGTCACATGGTTGAGCCTAATCATCACGTATTCTTTGAATTGTTGGAAGTACCCAATTGCATGAAATAAATACATACTATAATACAAAATAATGCATGAAAAAAAAATTAAGAATACTAGTAGTGGTATTAAAGCTATTTAACCTTATCATCACAGGTGCAAAATATCTAAGTAATATCAGTTTTAGAAATGAAACGGATTTTTATATATATAATTAATCTGTGGGGAGACTTGTTGTCGACAATGTCAACTTTCATCTATGAAAAGGTACCCCACCATAGAATCGAGTTAACATGTCTTATATACAAGTGAATTGGAATTATATTTTTGTAGTGGTAGATACACTACAGTACTCCCCCACCAGAATTATATCTGTGATAGAATTCGATGAACGGATGCCACTAGTTGATTCATTGCTGTTTTGTGAGAAGCCGGGTGATCACCGTACTTTTTGAGTACTGATCGTGAGAGTTGTATTGAGTTCACGGTCGTGGTCGTTCCTGTGTTGCCCTGAGCAGTCGAGTGTATACGTTTTACGTTGTGTGTGATCGAAACTGAGAAGCAACAGCGTGAGGAAGATAATGTCGCAAGTAGCAAGTCAATTGTTCAGTATGGACCATCCATCGAAGTAGGCGTGTTCAAATCGTTGTGGGCATTTCTGCCAAGGTAGGCGTGTTCACATCACGTCCGGGTCACCAATGTGGAGAGAGTTGTTGTCGACAATGTCAACTTTCATCTATGAAAAGGTTTCATCCATGAAAGGTATGACTTGTAGTGGTAAATACACTGCAAACCGAAATATTATTTATTGAAAGTTTTTTGAACTCTTTGAAACTCTTTTTTATTCCCAATTTTGTTAAAGTGCAAACAGTTTTATATACTTTATGCATACTAACAAATTGAAATTCTGAAATATTTTTTAATCGGAAAATGATCTAATATTTAACTGTTTCGCTAATCTTAATGTTCCTGAAGCTTTTAATTTCCATTCATTGCTTTTATAAGTACTTATCTCAAATCTCTCGCGAGGGCCTTCCTGCCCCGTCAAATTCGTCGAAAAAGAGGGAACACGTAGCAGCGAAAAGACTATGATGTTGGAAGAGAAATGGGGAAATAAAACAGACGACTTACTCTACTTCCATTTCATCTCTATGGTTGCGAGCAGTTGCTTTTAGAATGATTTCTGTTTAATTGACTGTAAAATCAAATTTAAGTGAATCTTATTGAGTGTTAAAGGCAACAAGTTAAGCAAAAGTGTCGCACTAAATGAGATTATTTTGAATGTAATAGTGTAGTAAATGATCACAACTTTAAATGAATGTACAGTCAAACCCCGCTATAGTGAACACGGTTTATACTGAACTCCCGGATATAGTGAACGAAATGTTCGGTCCCGTACCTTGCTATACAAGTATAATGTTATTTTTTGTGGATATAGTGAACTAAAAAAGTGAGGAAGTTGAATATTGTGAAATTTTTTCTGTCTTCGACTGAACTTTTTTTCTTTACTTTTCTTAAAATAATTATTGAAATGTGTGCTTCAAAAAAAATACTTATACTTATTTTTAAAACCATCTATAGAGTGGAATGTTGTGATAAACATTATCTCTTATTTGCTTCTTTTATCACACTTTTCCATCCCTAAGCAAAGGCCAACCCAGGCAGATGTATGGACAAATTTTTCACTGCATCAGCTAATGATTACTAATTTTTTTTTCTTCCTACATAAGATGAAGAGTAATAAGAAATAAAAGCAAGTTAACACATTTTTTGTTAC
Organism: Parasteatoda tepidariorum; assembly: GCF_043381705.1. Classification (NCBI taxonomy): domain Eukaryota; kingdom Metazoa; phylum Arthropoda; class Arachnida; order Araneae; family Theridiidae; genus Parasteatoda; species Parasteatoda tepidariorum. Next base: position 72,867,786 of record NC_092207.1, read on the forward strand.
TACGTATTATTTTTCAGTCATTTTTGTATTTCATTTTAATGGTCATTTATTTAAAATTAATCTATTAAAATATGTCATTTTCGGAACCATTGGTTAAAATTGTTTGCAGAACTGATATAGTGAGCTCCCGGTTATAGTGAACCGAAATTTCTGTCCCTCGAAGGTTCACTATAGTGGGGTTTGACTGTGTTTTGAAAAGTAAAAGTCTTATTAAATTAAATCTTATTGCGTGTTAAACAGAGGATACCATTTCTTCAGTGAAAAAATCTAGTCAATTAATAATATGCTCTGAGTTGTATTTATACATTAAATTTTTCATATTATAAAAAATTAAAAATAACTAAAATAGATTACATCGATTTTATTTTATTGCTAGTCACAGAGAGTGCCCGCTTTAAAATATTTTACCTTAGCTTAATGCTAAACTGAAATATAATTTTTTAAAAATAATTTATTCGATATCTATTTGAAGATTTTAGATATTTATTAAATTAAGATTCAATATCTATTTAATAAATTAAACTGCAAATATAATCGCGCAATGTAATCTATAGTTTAAAATCAAAATACTTATCGAAAAGAAAAATAACATGTGACACAATAACCTCAAAATAATAAACGGTAATTTAACTGGTACATTAAACAAGAAAGATTCGCCATCGTTGTATTAGATATTATTTAAAATGCTTTCAAGAGTAATTTATTTTATTGACAATATTTTACTTTTGATATCAATAAAAAATTCTAAGCACTTTCATAAATAGTATTCCCTTTTCATAAAAGGCACTGAATAATGCACAATGCGCAAAATAAAAAACGGACCACCCAAAATAACTTTTGATCTCAATCTTCATGGTTTGAAGGGGTGTACTCAAATATGTTAATTAATGCAGACGATATTTTAAGTTACGAAATCAGACACAAAAACGTACTTAATTTGAATAAAGATACCTTTTTATAGACGGATTTGGATTTCTGACCCCTAAGATTTAGGGGATAGACGCAATCTGAGAAATATGGTTCCAAGAATTTGGTCAGGAGAGCCGTTCAGAATTTGAATCCCTTAATGTTAATTTCACTCATTGCGTATTTCACCATTTCTCGGGAAATTTTTAGATCGAATTGAAAATTTTCTTAAGCCCAATTATAAAATTCGTTTATCCAAAGTTAGTTGCTGGAGAAAAAAAACTTTTAGTAAATATTTATTATTTTTCATTCTTTTATTTAATAATAGTCGAAAAATTTTTGATTTTTAAGGTACTACACAAAGTTTAACATCATTTTAAAGGGCAAAATACGAAATTTTAACGAGATCAGTCTATTAGTTCATGAGTAATCGAATTTTAAAAATACGACTTTTTTAAAATTTGATTTCTCGGGATCTATTCAATCGATTTCGCTCAAGTTTTGTATTTTGATATATAAAATTGCATTCGTCAAAATGATGTAAAAATTCTTAAAAATGCTTGTTAAAATAACCCACCTGAAGAGAGTCTAAGGATGGGCTTTTCCAAGACAATCCAATCTGAAAAAACCTACTTAGTTTTTCTGAACTTTGCCCACTCAGAACAGGATAGGCGAGATTTTTGTTTAAAAAAATGAAAAAATTACTATTATCTATAATTATCACTAAATCTATAGCTACAAACTATAGCCATGAGATATACTTCATTACGTCGTATTTGAATAATCATTTTTAATTAGTTAGAAAGTTTGAATCCCTTAATGTTAGTTTCGGTTTTTGTATATTTAATCGTTCTGAAACTATTCAAGCGAATAAATTTTTTCTCACTCTTAATTATAAATTTCTCTATCCAAAAACATACCTTTGAAAAAAAACCTTTAAAGTTATTTATTAATTTCTATTATCTTTCTATTATCTTCTATTATCTTATTCGAAAACATTAACTAATTTAATGTGTACAAATTGATGATTTTTCAAACTGCGTAATTTTAATTACAGAAATCTAAAATGTAAACTAAATCATTCTAAATAATTTTCTAAAAATAATAATTTAAAACTTTTCACTTTTTAAATATTCATTGCCAAAAACTATTTGAACACTGCAGTGCTAAATTTTCTTTTGCTGTTCAAAATTACGCAATTTGTAGTCTTGCAATCCGTACACTTGTATTTTCGAACAAAATGCAGAACACAAGGGAATTCCTGGATCAGTATCCCAGAGGTATCGATTTGTTTTGGGAACTTGGAGGACTTTGTGACCCCTGCAGATTTAACGCGCACCAGTCATCATTTAATACATGGGGATTCTTCGGCAGGCTGGATTCGGACTTCATTCTCACGAACACGAGTCCAGAGCCCTACCAACCAGGTTATCCCGGACCTTATTCCTTATAATTCAAACTTTTCTGATCGTTATTAAATTAAACAATGAAAATTGATTATAAAGCCATATTTTTGGCATGGAGTTATTTTTCGACAAGCGTGTTTCATAATTTTGTTTAAAAAGTCATTGCTTGGCCTTAATATTTTCAGGGATTTGTCGTATTACTCTAAACGTAAGTTTAATCTTAAGGGTTTCTGATTTCGATCAAATTTTACAGATGATTGCTGTTTGATATTTTAACACAGTTAAGTCATGACTATACTATAAGATAAGAGTAAAAATTCCAAATTGTTCTTTTTTTCTAAAAAAATGATGTATTTATTCAGAAGTACATTTTGGTCCGGTATGAAGCCTTTAAAGGCTTCATCAGGGTACGGCAACCTTCATATAGAATTCTTTATGAAGGGTGTCGCACGGCCGTACTTGCAACACTTGCAATTAAGTTAGGGAGAGCACTGGTGGCTCAGGGGATACAGCGCTCACCTAGGAGGTGAGCCGAGTTCGAATACCAGCGATGGCTGGTCAATACGAATTCCGCAAACGGCTCAGAAAAATTCTCCAATTGAATACTTATGTATTTTTCTTGCTTTTAAAACTAAATGAATACCTTTTAAGGGAAAAAAGAAGACCCCCTAAATCCTAGAGTAGTCTAAATTTTTTAAACTGCACTTAAGCTACCATTCGGTAGCAGCAGTTTTATGCGAAGCGATATCTCTTTAAATTTCCAGCCTTATTTCCCGGAAATCCTGAACACCCTGATATAATGTGTGTATGTATATTCAAAAGATGTTACTTATATTTTCTAGCACATAAGTACAAATTAAAAATAACACACAAATTCGAAATCAGATAACGCAAAGGTTAGCTCAGAGCAAATCCGTATACGTTGATTCTTAAGCATGTCAGAACTTTTAAAAAACACTAATCTCTTATAAACGTAACATTCTTACATTGTTTACGTATTTTTGGACAATCCGAATGAATACAAACACGCTGATTTACTTCAATCACACGTTTTCGCCTAATTCTTGTCCGGATGGGTCGCATTTTGCATTAATTTTCTTTTTCACCTGCTGTTGGCTCTATTTAACCTTTCTTCGTTATGTTTCTTCTACAAACACCTTTTTGCTGTCGAACCTAATGGAAGTAGACAGTCACGGGCGGCTGGCCTCGAATTCGTCTTTTGTTTTGTTTCGTTTCGTTTTATTTGATATGCGAGTCTGACGCGGCCTACTTTGGTCTGCTGCCCTTCTGCCTTATTTCGACTAAAGAGTTTTCGTAGAGAAATCGTGTTTCTAGTCGAGTTTAGATTCTGTTCCCTCTTTGGAAAACGTTTTCTTCTCTTGGAGGCCGTAATCGAATTTGAGGCAATATTTTAATGAACTTTCTCGCGGTAAGTAAAATTTTAAATTGTTCTTTATGGTTTGAATTTACTTTCCTCATTTGTGGGATTTGGTTCAGTGCAAAAAGTAAATGATATTAGCATTATTTACGTGTTTATTTTGAAACTAACATGTTGAACTCGAAGTTAAACGACATAATTTGGATAGATTTACAATCTAAACCTGGAAGTGTTTAGGGGTTATCCTCTTCTTGTGATGCAAATACGGATGTGTGTTTCACTTAGAAATTTAACTAAGATGGCTCTAAAATTAGTTTTAAAATAATACAATAGCACTAAGTACCGCTAAAAATTATTTGTAAGCCAGTAAATGTTTTGATATGTCTTATTTATTTAAATCTGTTTGCATCAAATTTACTCATATATGAGAAGTAAAAAAGTAACACTATTTTAAGCGAATTTTTTTTTTTTTTTTTTTTTTTTTTTTTTTTTTTTTTTTTTTTTTTGCAAACGATTTTGTATTTGATGCGATTCTGTATTATGGTGCATTTTCAAATCGGGAGAATTGATCTTTAGAATTTTGTCTAAATTCAAACCAACTCTGAAAAATCGTCTTGATGCGTCTTATTTAATTTAAAAATACGACTTTAAATGAAGTAAAATTAAAAAAAAAAAAATTCCGGGGGGGGGGGG
>NC_092207.1:72872177-72896353 GCF_043381705.1 Parasteatoda tepidariorum
GGGGGGGGGGGTGATAAGCGAAGTGAGAGGGGGCGCACTTTTTGTTTTAATAAAACGATTAGTCTATTTTAAGTTTAATACATACATTTATATATTAATATACACACATATAAGAAATAAATATGCATATACACATAAAACTTTAGCCGTTTCTGAAAGCAAAAAATTCCCCCCCCCCTCGCCTATGAGGGGAGGAGTAGGCAAATAATTGTGTAAAAAGTGCGTTTTTAAATGATGTAAAAGGACATATTTTATTTATTTATTATTATTTTTTTTTGATAAACAATTCTGTTTGTAGCGTATTTTCAAATCAATAACAAAAGTTTCGAATTTTAATATTTAAACTTCCGCTATAGAATGAAAATAAGACAATTAATATAATCTTTAACTAACAAATTATTTTTCTAAAATAGTTTGTAATTTGTGCTAAATTAGCAAGCTAATTTTAAAAAAACTTGCAAAAATTGTTTGCACTTACTATAACGTTCTTTCGAGCAGTCCTTTCGCGAAAGAGTCCGTATAGTAGCTTTTCCTGCGTGCATTTTTTTTTTTTTTTGAGTTGCATTGCGGGGAAGATGCTGGAATATTTTCGTTTCTTCGTTCGCACTTGTTATCAGGTTTGACATTTAGGCAGTTTATTAATATTGACAAGTTATCTGAATTTGTATAATAAACATTAATTGTTTTACTTCAATTCTAACTTTTGACCCGCCTAAGGAGTCACTTTGCTTATAATTGAAATTACATTACAAATATTGGCTACAAATGGATTAATAGGCTATGTAAATGACATGAATGTTATGCATAAATCCTTTTTCATCGATAGAGTAAAAAAGTAAAAGTAAATGCAGTTCACAATTTGTTTCATTTATTTGTAAATTGCACAATATTTTATAAGAGGAAGTAAATAACAATGAAAATAATTTGCAATAAAATAATTTTTTAATTAAAATCTTTTTTAAAATTATGATAATTACGCAGTCTATATCATGCATTATAAATTTTAAAGATTATTCGTATATTGGAGTAGTTTGAAGTAAGCATTGCAAGTATTTTTATGATGATTTCTTTTTAATATTTGTTAGAAGAATTTAATGTTTTTACAGTTTATCTACTTTTAATATATGGGTTCTCTATTTACATTTTTCTACTTAACCCATTTAATGTCTAGAGTCCTTTTATTGGGACGTTCTTTTCCAAAAAAGGAAGGAAAAAAATTGATAGCAGAAGTGTTTCACTTTTCTAAATGTTTTTTTCCTTAAAGAAGATAGTTTTGTTTCTAATATTAATTTACTCACATAATATAGGGATCTGATTTCAAAACAAAGTGTTGCTTCAATGTTAAAGGGGAAGGTAGATAAAATTTTTACTTGGCATAAACGTATCTGTATTACCGCTTTTTAATAAAGGAAATTCCTACATGACTGCAACACTCGTGATTGGACCTAAACGTATAACCATAAAATTTACCTTTTTAACATGAATATACTGGTTTTAATTTTATAATGAAAAACTATTATAAAAAGAACTGTGTTTTGTTTTAAAAAGTTCAAGACTAAGCAAGATAAATTAATTTTGGATCCTTTGAAAGAGTGAGTCTTGCGTAAATCAAATCCAAATTGCGATACATTTTCCATTTTTAAGTAAGCTTCAAATGGCATTTTGATATTTTTTTAAGGAAAAATGTAAGAATAATTTTTATTAAATAATTATAAAATAAATAATTATTGAATTAAATAATTCTCCAAAATTAATTAATTAATTATTTTATTAATTCATTGGTAATAACAATAAATGAGCATAGCAATTTTGTTTTTCAAAATTGAGAATTATATTCATTGTTTTATGCAAAGAAAGAATGTCTGATCGCAGTTTTTCGTTTGGCACTTTGTTTGGTTTTGGTCTAGCGTAAATCAAATCCATACGATACGTTTTCCATTTTGATACGTCTGCGATACGTTTTCCATTTTGAAGTAAATTTCAAATCGCATTTTGATATTTAAAAAAAATGCACTAAAAATTTCGTTTGAAAATTCATTAATTACTTTATTAATTTATTGGTAATAACAATAAATAAACATAGCATTGTTTTTCGTAATTTAGAATTATATTCAATGTTTTAAGCAAAGAAAGAGCAGTTTTTCGTTTGGTACTCAAGAAATATCTGTAGGATGTATGATTAAGTGTATTCCAAAAGTAGTGAACAATGAAAATTTTTTTCTTCGTGGGTTAAATAAAATTGAAATATTAGTTCTAATCAGAGATGGCAAGAAATATCAAATATTAAAACAAATTTTTTTTAAACAGTTTATCGTTGCCATCAAATTGAAATAGTAGTATTAATTTCCTAGGTAATTTAAACAGAATTTTTAAATAGGTGTACACTAAGAGCAATAGTTGGATTAAAAAAAGTTTAATGCTTTTTTAAAAAGAAAGAAAACAATTGAAGTTTTTTTTTAATGTTTTGCGAAAAAGGTATAAGGGAGTCAAAATTTATAATTCTATATAGAAGAGTTGTTAAAATAACATGATCAAATTTTTTTATAGATGCAATTAAATTAACGAATAACATACAAATTTTCATAGTAAAATATGAATGCTGAAACTATTTCCTAGGTAAAATTAAACATAGATTTTAAAATTATAAACAAAATTTAAATGAATAATAAAAAGTACCATTTTTTAAAAAGTCGATGTGAAAAACTATAAAAAGTAAATGTTCTTTAGTACTATATTAAATTTCGTTTGCTTAAATTTAAATTACTCAAAGACACACGTCGCAGTCGCATCGGGAGATGATTGGTTATGTTTCTTATGAATTCAAATATTTCATAAACTATGTGACCCGTTTTTAAAATATTTCGTACGTTTTGTATTAAAACAATTACTTTTTCAATTAAACACAAATGAATTGGAAAAAAAAAACGAGTTGTAAAAATTTCCTGAATTGTAGTGGACTACGTATTGTCGGTCTATAGTTGTTACTCTAGACGTTCTATGTTTTTTCTTTTTTTTTTTTCATTTTAAAAATTATTTTTTAATACAAAATAAGAATAGTACGTTTACAGAAATCATTAGTTTTAACAGGAAAAGATATATTTGCCTGCTATATGTAAACATAATTGTTTATTTCTCTTATGACTTATTCACATATTTAATTCTTAAAATACTCCTATTTCGATACTAAAATTAAATTCTCTTACTGTTAAAGCAATTTTCTGACGCATCGCTTAACACAGCATAACGCAAGTGCGTTAGAAAACTATAAATATTCTTTAAAATTCATAACGGATTAAGCCGTTCAGTGTTAAAAATAATCGGTCTTAAAAATCTTATGTTTGCACTTCCTCTATTGCTTTTTGTTCTTTGTTATGAGACCGATACAATGGAATAAAGAACAAGCAATTTTCTATTCTTATCTGTACGATCGAATGCTGCTATTCATACAAAAAAGTTGATGAACTCTTCTGGCCAGAAAGATTTGACGATCCATCATTGATTCATGGATCGATGCTCATGAATAGCCATTGCCATCTTACGATATTAAATCTATTCTTTTACAAATTTATTTTGGAGATGCAAACGATATAAAGAAAACACTTATCTACAACAAAATTTATTCTGTTGATGAAAATGATAAGTAAAAAAGCACTCATCTTTACGCAATATTCGCTTCTTTAATTTGGATGTTCTCTTTGGTCTAAGTGTGCTACAGGCTTCATGCACTCGTTTTAAAAATCTACATCTTAATAAATCTTAGGTTATTTATTTAATTCGCAAAAGAATAGTTTTCTTTGTTATTTTATACTAAATTTGGTTGTCCGTTATTACAGTCACTGAACCGGTAAGTAACAGCTAGAGATAATTTCAATTGATAAAATATTTAACATTTAAACTTAGTAATGAATGAATATGGAATTTTATTTATTTGCTTTATGCTTTTCAATGAAATCACATAATAATAAAAAAGAAAAGCGAACTTTTTTAATGCAGAGTGTTGTGATTTCATATGAATTTAGGTCGTGTTTAATTTGACTGTACACTAATCAAGCATTAGTGAGCTAAATACTAAAATGTCCAAATGATACTCAGTGATATTTCTACCAATAACGGGCACGAGCAATACGTTCTTAAAAATTAAAAAAATAATTAAAATAATCAAATTTAAAGTTACGTTTTTATTAGTGTATTTGAAATTAACAAGAACTTTTTATTATTCAAATGTTTATTTTTACTTATTTATTTATTCATTTTTAAATATTTGATGATAAAATTTTTCAAGTCAAAATGTATATTTAAAATCTTGGGAATCGGATATATTTTATCTAAGACTACTGAAATTTTGATATCACCTTTAAATTTAATCGGCTTAGGGCAATATAATGCTAAGCTACAATCAATATTTAAATTTCTTAAGAGGTGAGGTATTTTTTTAGAGCAATTTTTGAGAAACACCACGATTTCAATGCAGGCAATAAAATATTTATGTGTTTTTGTGCTGTTATTTAGCAAGGAATTTTAATATTGTTAATAATTGTGTAAAAATGCTACATTTTGAAAAAACGTCGCTTATAACTGACATACAAGTCCTTTAGTTTTAAAATAAGTTTGAATAAATGAATTCTAGTATGCAATATTCAATTTCTAATTATCACATTCATAGCATGTGGCTTTTTATTTTCGGTTTGGGTGATGTTTTCTTTAAATTAGTGAGGTGAATTCTTTCCTTAAAGTTCTTTAAATATGTGATATTCTTGCTTAGTTTCACTTTTTGGTTCGACTTCATGTTATTCTTCGCTATTTTCCGATATTTTTACTGGATTATTAAGTTTATTTTTCTTTTTTCTTTTTCTAAGTTTAACTTGTGATATTCTATTTATTCATTTGCACATATTTTATTTTTTTAATGGATTTTTAAGAATTTTTGTTTGTATGATATTCATTGTTTTTTTAATTTTCTTATAGCATTATTCTCCCAAACCCATCATTTTACGATCTTTCATTTGACTCATAAAGTTCTGAACCTTTCAGAACAGACACTTTTTTATTCCTAAAAAAAGAACATTTCTCCAAACTTTATTACCGTTTAGAAGACATTAAAAGGCTCTGTTGAAGATCAAAGCATAAGCTTCGTTCAAAAAACTAAGACTTAATAATTACAACATGAGTTTTGCTAAAAATAAGATCTTATGCTTCTCTGAAAGCTAAAATATATTAATCCTACTAACTTCAATGTCGTTATTTCCATACAGATTTCATATAAAGCTGTTGTTTTCTATGATTAAATAGGAAAACTTCTCAATCAAATATGATAAATACAATAGTTAGCTTTCAATATTACACAATAAATTGTTGTAGAAATCCAAAATCTATCAAGTTTTGTAAATTACGTTTCATATTTTAATAATATGTGTAGACAACCTTTATCAGGATAATATTCTATGATCTGTGTTTAAAAAGATAATAAAAGCTAATAAACCTATATCATAAAAATGGTAGAAAGAACATTTTATACTTTTTATATTGAATTGTAAAGAAGGGGAAAAAAACCATTTCGAGCCATTTAAAGCATTTTTTTAAAAATATTTTTATATGACTGGATGACCTTTACATTCGAAAACAGACAGACATAATAACTTCTTTCAACTTCATTAAATTTGCTTATGAATTCAACTGCATTTTTATAATTACGAAGGCATTGTTGCTTTTAAAACTTTTTGGTGTTAGTTTATTGTTTTGATACTTTTGATTCGTTAAACATTATCCCCTGATTTTGGGGGGTCAAAAATCTGAATCCGTCTGAAAAAAGATATGTTTATTCAGAGAAAGTGCGTGTTTGTGTCTGATTTCATAACTTAAAATATCGTCTGCTCTAGTTAATTAGCATATTTGAGGTTACCCTCTCGAATAATTAAGAATGAGTACTAGAACATGAAGATTTGACTATTAGATTAAATGTTATTCAGCGTGCTCAGTTTTTCTTCGGCCCACTGTACCCTACTCGATTTTNGGGCACCTGTGAACCTAAGTCACGGAGGCGAGCAACATTACCCACGCCACACTGCCACAAACCCGTTCATAGGGTGGGCCACATTCACACATCACACACAACAGAGGACAGCACAGAGAGAAACATCCATGCCCAGAGCGGGATTCGAACCCGCAGCCATTGGCTTCGCAGTCAGGCACGCTAACCGCTCGGCCACCTGGCCGGCATTTATGGCATTCATAGCATGTGGTTCCTTCTTTTTGGTTTGGCAATGTTCTCTTTAAGTTAATGAGGTAAATACTTTCCTTAAAGTACTCTAAATATGTGATATTCTTGCTTAGTTTCACTTTTTGGTTCGACTTTATGTAATTCTTCTTTATTTCCCGATATTCTTGTGGAATTATTAAGTTGATTTTTCTTTCTTCTTTTTCTAAGTTTAACTTGTGATATTCTATTTATCCATTTGCACATATTTTACTTTTTAATGAATTTTTAAGAATTTTTGTTTGTATGACATCCATTGTTTTTTTAATTTTCTTATAGCATTATTCTCCCAACCTCATCATTTTACGATCTTTCATTTGACTCATAAAGTTTTGAATCTTTCAGGACAGACATTTTTCTACTCATAAGAAAAGAACATTTCTCCAAACTTTATTACCGTTTTGAAGACATTAAAAGGCTTTGTTGAAGATCAAAGCATAAGTTTCGTTCAAAAAACTAAGACTTAATAATTACATCCACGAAGACAAATTTCCTACTATACTCGATCCAAGAGTTTCCTTGTCTTCTGGATTGGGTTCAAAATTGCAAGGCTACGGAGTTGAACATTAGTAGTCGTAAATCCATAAAATTGGGTCGGCTGTTCAACGACTGTTATGAAACAATAATCATGAAAAACAAACCCAATGTTCAACGGAAAGTACAGTAAAACCTTTTTTTGTGCGGTGGATAGGGACCGCATAAAAGAAATCGTACAAAAAAAATTTCGAAAATTTTATAAATTCTTACATATTATAACAACTTTGTACGATATACAACCTAAAACTCTTTTTTTATGCGAAGGATAGGGACCGCCTAAAAAAAGTCGGACTCAGAAAATGCATCAATGATTCATGAAATAGATGAGAGAATGCTTTCAATTAAATTAAATAATTAAATTAGACCTAAAGAAATTGTAAGAATATTCAATTCTTCATTGTACATATACATGGAGAAGTTTTCAAATTATACATTAAATAGTTTGCTGCTATTCGTCGTAAACCGAAACGTGCATCTTCTTGTGATGAATTGGTTGAAAATCGCTTTCGTCGCTTGAAGATAGGATTTCAATTGACTTGTTTTTTGGTACCAGTGATCAGTTTTTGTGACGACGGTCGACTGGTCAATTGCTTGTAAACGTCACGATAGTGAGACATGCATGATCTCAGCTCTTTTTGGAATTTTAAGCGTCTTTCCGCATTGGTATCTATTTTCGAAATATGGATTTCTGCATATATTTTATCTGCTGTAATAGATTCCGGTTCTTCTTGTCCAATTTACTTATGATTAAAGAATTAAATAAAAATCATAAAAACTACATATAAATAGAAACAAAAGTAATTAATTTATTTATCTTTAATTTCACTATAAAATGAATCCTTAATCGCATGAATCGTGTATAAAACTCTGAATACGAAGTGTATAGTATTTGAGATACGCGCAGAAGAGAATTTACAAAATAAATTTTAACACAGCAGACGATTTTTTACTGACTTACTTCAACTTGTTTAGCATAGAATAAATTTTAAACAGAAGAGAAAATGGAGTTGATAATAAATGAACTAATGAAAATAAATAAACAGAGCATCGCGAAGTCCAGATACATCGTTGTCAAGGAAACCACGCAATTAGAGTTCGGTCCACAACATGTATATGCACATAGATAGGAAACATTAAACTGGTGCTAACGCCGCTAACAAGGGAAACTAGGGAAGTGTGACTCGCTAATTTTGAAATAAACTAGTGGGATGCATGCCTTATGAGGAATAATTTTAGGGGGCAACATTCGTTTCGGCCCATAGAAGGTCCTATGAGAGATAAAAAATAATTCAATATATAGAAAAATCGGTATTTTATTATTTCAATGCAGACTATTAGTTATTGTAATTGTCTCATACTCCAATTAGTTTTGTGGTATATTCACGTACTATATAATGCATATTTATTGTCAAAATTGATTTCAAAAATTTTATATATCTGTAGTTTTTCAGAAAAACCCGTTAGGTTAATTTAAAAAACAATTGACATCAAACTTTTAAAATTTATTTTTTCCAAAAAACTTTCCAAATTAATTTGAGTATAAAATTGCAAATCAATTAATTAATTAACAATTAATTAATAAAAAATGTATAATTAATTAATAATTAATTAATAATTAATTTTCTGATTACTTTATTAATTAGCAAATTAATTAATTATCCCATTAATTACAAATTAATTGGATTATGAGACAATTACAATAACTAATAGTCTGCATTGAAGTAATAAAATATCGATTTTTCTATATGTTGAAATATTTTTTATCTCTCACAGGATCTTCTATGGGCCGAAACGAATGTTGCCCCCTAAAATTATTCCTCATAAGGCATACATCCCACTAGTTTATTTCAAAATTGGCGAGTCACACTTCCCTAGTTTCCCTTGTAAGATTCATAAACCGCATAAAAATAAATCGCACAAAAAAAATCGCACAAAAATAAAATCGCACAAAAATAAAATCGCACAAAACCAATCGCACAAAAATAAAATCGCACAAAACCAATCGCACAAAAAAAAATTCGCATAAAAAAGGACCGCACAAAAACAGGTTTCACTGTACATCAATGATATACAAGCTGTTAATTAACACATTTAGAAGGAGTTACTAAATTAGCCATTTTTAGATATCTCTGCAGAGATATCTTACATGTTTTATTACATGAGTTTAGATTTAAATAATTTGTTTTATTAAATGTTATAAATTTAGTTCAAAACATACCCAATAAAGTAGAAATAATAACAATAAATTCTCCTTAAGATGGACCCTTTATTAAGCAGAATGCCGTTTAAGAACGAAAATTGTGCATCGGGAACCTTAGAGTAAATAACATTTAGGTTACTATAAGGTTATAGTATACGCCGAAATGTACATGGTTAACGCGAAGGTTAAAGAAGATATGAAAGATATGAGAATTTGTCTAAGGCGGAAACGTTTTCCTGCACTGAGAAACTGCCTTGAACACTGACTTCATGCAGTAGTTTTATTAACCAGAATTACGATTTTTTTTTAAACCTGAAATATCATTACTAAGGCCCGGATTTTGATGACATTTGCATTTTTGTGCATTTTTGGACATTTTTTGTCCTTTAGAGCATTTTTTGAGATTTATAGGGCATTTTCTTTAAATTTTGGGGCGTATTTTGCATTTTAAAGCATTTTTTAAATTTCTTGTTAATTTTTTCCAATTTTTATTATTTTTTATAATTTTTTATTATTACACTGGCTTCCAAACAATGAAGAAAATTTCTAGGATATTAACAGGTGAAGCAACATCTTTTCAAATTGAAGAAGAATTGTCAGTAAGTGTGACCGTCCTTTTCAAGTACGCACCAATAACATCAGTAGACGTTGAAAGAAGCTTCTCCTGGTATAAAAATTTGCTTTCAGACAAGAGACGCTCGTTTACATTTCAAAATATTAAAAAAAAATTTAATAATCCACTGTAATTCTGATATTTAGTAATATTATGAGATGGAAGTTGTTATATTCATTTAAGTTTCTATACAAAATGAAAATGTTTTGGAGTCAATATATTTTCCTTTTTTTTGTTATTTTAGGATATAAAACATATTTTTCAAACTTTAATGAACGTAGAACAAGTATTGCATTGCTTTATATTTTTTGAAACGACTCATAATAATTTTAAAGAGTAAAACATTGTTTTAGTTCAATATTTTTCCTCCATTTAAATCATGTCATAAGGCATTTTTAGCGCAATTTTCGCATTTTAAAGGCATTTTTTGCACTTTTTAAGGGCATTTTTTGCACTTTTTAAGGGCATTAATTGAGATTTTTTAGGTAATCAAAATCCGGGCTCTAATCATTACCATACGGAACGGCAAGTTTATCAGAATTTTTTTCTGCGTGTAATCTGTGTAATAATCCCTTATCAATTTTTTTTGTACACGAATGCTTCATTATTAATTGTCGAAATTCGTGCTGAATTTTCCGTGAGTTCTTTAAATTCTTAGTTTTACATTAATGATTAAGAAAACAGTAACAATAATACATCAAGAAAAAAAAAAGAAGCTGAATACTTTGATGGCATAGAAAACTATACAAATAAGTTTTAAAAGGATATTAAATGACTGTAAGATAAAAAGCAATTCTAAGAAAATTTTTCGCTGAAAATGACGAAAACAGATTTCTATATGATGATCTATGTCAATATGAATTTTTACATAACTAATTACAGTATTGGATTAAGAGCTTTCGGGTTTCATTAAGAAGTTTACTTTTTTAGGCCGATTAGAAAAATGCTAAAAACTAGCATTTCCAAAGAAATAGGAGTTAGGACCTTTCAATTTATTAGAACAGTACTGTCGCTGACTATGTACAACATAAATATGTTGCAAGTAGAAAAAAAAACGCATCGATAATGGACTTCTAAATTAAAATAATATTCAAATGAAAATAGAACTATAAGACGACAAGAAAATATATTTTACAAAACATGCATAGTAATGAAACATTCAATGAGAAATTTTTTCTCAATGCCCATCCCATTGACATTTGTTATTCAGGTATTAGTAGGGGAGATTTGTTGGCCACTCTTCCAAGGGCACCATATTACGTAGGTGAACCAACGGTGCTCCCACAGTAAGGAGACAGATAGTACAGAATGAAAGAACATCCATGCCTTTCCGGGATTCGAACCCAGGACCTTTCTGTTATGAGTTCAGCTCAATGACAGTCTGGTTGGTAATGAGAAAAATTATAATTTTCTTTTTCAGAATTAGTTTAAATTTTAATGTGATAGAATCTTAAATATTTAATAAAAATTGACGTTTAATATTTCAAATGGAATTTTTCTTCAGATCCGATGGATTAAGTTTTAAATAGAGAATGTATATGACTTTATTTTTCATGTGCATTATGCATTCCATTAGAGGAATAAGTCTTTTTTTCAAAAATAAAAATATCATTAGTGTTCCCTCTAAACATATATAAACCAATGAATTTTTATAGAACAATTAATCAAATAACGACGCGAAATGAAAATAAGGGTTAAGAAAAGTATGTAGGCTGACCAACTGAGCAATTAATTCTACAAGCAATCTAAATGCTGCCGGTGGCGACTTCTAACCCTCAAAATAAGATTCTCCAATCCTGACCTTGTATCACCATTTGTAGGCCAAATAACGGGGTTTATGAGCTATTTGCGTGTAAAAAATATTATATTTTTTGTTTTTAAAAAACTCCCATTGCGTTCTCGCTTCGGAAGTGGAAACTTAACACCTTTTTCTTTCGACTCGTAAACAAAACCTTGCCGTATGTTCTGAATTTGAATGCTGCTCCAAATAGTTTCCATGAATTACTCTTTCATTTCTTGTTTCAACAGAACTTAGTGGGTACTTCAAAAGCATCAGTTTATTATGCATTGTTTGCGGATTATAAAGCTAAATTTAACATCTTCTGTTAGCGAAGAGATTTTGAAAGATGCTTTTTCATCTTAAGTGAATTTAGGCTTAAGATATAAAAGTTCTTCCTGAAATTCAGTCACCGAAGACAGGTAAATAAATATTTACTTTAAAGTTAAACTGATTAAGATTATTTTTTTTGGAATAATGACATGTTTTATATTTTATATGATTGTAGATGTTATGGTGCATTAGACTATTATCAAACTTTTCAATCGTTAAATTTTGTTGTTAAAGACAGTGATGCAACTCTAGCTGATCTCTAATCAGGAAAAATGAGAGGAAGCCAGTCTTCCTTCTTGCCTCTAGGATGAATAGTACTAATTACCGTAAAAAAATTAATTTTACTTTAAATTTTATTTTTTGTAGGATATCCTGTCTTAAATTGATATTGGTACTTCATTTGTTACAAAAAATAAATTCATAGCAACTGTAACTAGGAATAACTACTACGATTAAGCTAGTTCTTCAAATTTTAAAATTGCATTTGATTTGTTTTATTTTGCTAAAGGTATTTCAAATATGGTTTTTATTAAAAAGCAGTAATAAAGTTTATGATATTTTAGACAAAAATTCACCAAAAAGTTAATATTTCTTTACATTGCAAATGAAAGTGTTTATTTCACTTTTAAATTTCTTTTGCTAATTTAAAGACATTAAATGTTTAAAAAGTGAATAATAACAAATTGTGGGTTAAAATTCCGTAAAAAATATGGTTGCTATATTTTATTAACGTTCGAATATTTTGTACCTGCTAGCGAAACAAAATCCCAAAACTTTATTTAAAAATTGTTTCCCAAATGTTGGATTCGTTTTAAGTTAAGAGAGAAAAATCTAGTGACGACAAATCAAATGAATTATTTTTATTGCATTGATAGAATATTTGTTGAAGTTTTTATTTATAGAACATTTTGAATTAATCTGTAGAGCTTCCGCGTTTGACAAAATTCAAAATTTCAAAATTTGTTTAAAGATCGTCTTAGTTTCTTCTTTCCAAGAACTTATCGTTTCTTCTTTCTCTCCCCACCCCTTTCACGACAATTTGTCTTAGTTTTCTCACAATTAACTCTATTCCGAGCTTCACAAGCCTGTTCTGAACAATATTTATTGTCTTAACAATATTTCTCCAGGAAAATCTTTGAATAAAGTTCTGGATTTTAGAATTGGATCAATTCGCTATGATTTAATTGATTTAGAGAAATATTAGTGGAAATAAATGAAAACGATAAAAATTTCTCTTAATTATTTGCTGAAAAAATAATCATACAAAGGAATATTTTTCTTGTGTTGCCATATACTCTCTCATTTCATAATTTTAGGATTATTCAATCTCAGTTTTTAAAATGTCATTTTTATCTATGCTTTTAACATACGACAAATACCTACATCATAAATGGGATCTAATCAGAAATCTTTCTACATGAAACAGGGGTCTTGATTGCGAAAAAGTTTAAAAATAAATATTTGTACTATCATTCTACATCGAACAAAAATTGTAGTATCTCCAATTTTTCATAAGTAAAATAGCTAATCTCAAAGCTTTTCATTTAGTCATAAAATGATTAATTGTTATATTAATGTAAAGATTATATTACTGGATGAAAAACCTTTGGAATTCTATGACCTTTTAAATAAAATGAATCGAAAAGATAAGTTCGTAAAATTAAATTTAAGAAAGCTGTGAGTTATGGAGTACGCGATTTGCAGATAACAGTTATGTCTAGAAAACATTTTTTTCTTTGTATCATAATCGAGAAAATATTTATCGGCATTTGAAATGGATTGCATTAAGTTTATTGTTACATAAAACGTGCATAAAACTTACATAAATACTTACAGATAAAGTGATGTGTGCATTTAATAATAGCATTAACTAACATTAACTAAAGGGCTATATTAAATTTAATAAAGGATCCATTTCATGAAAATTCTAATATGCTGAATAAAACTGATAGTAGATCATTTGGAAAAACCATGTTTTGTCTTATTGACAGAAAATATTGAAGGTTGAAGGCTGAAGGTTGACAGAAGGTTGAGGTAAGACGGAATGCTAACTTGGAATTAACTTTTAAATAAATCTAAAAAAAAAATGCATTGAATTTTTTAGTATACTGGCATAAAGATGATGCCAATTAAAAATTTTGATTCCAAGTTTTTACTTCCAACTATACATACTGTTACAATACGCATGGGAACATTAATTACAATCATTAGTTCTACCTCAAATAATTAATAGCCTAAAAAACTGTAATGATACATAATCGTTTCTTTCTTCTGTAAGACAAACAAATAAAAACCAGGTTTATAATCTCAAACTATTTACTCCATAACAATCAGACGATAAAAACCAAACAACAAACGATACTTTCCCGATCGTCCTTGTCTACGCCCTGATGCAATGTTAAGGTATTTTTTTTATTCCACACATAAAATCCACTAAATGCTTGTTACGTCACGCTTCTTTTCTATTTCTTAAGCGAAGGGAGTTTCCATTAAATATTCTTTTTGTTAATTTATTTCTCTATCAAACGATTGTTTGAGAGGGAAAAAAAGGTCAACAGTGGACGGAAGCTAACGGAACTAGAACACGCGGCATCTTTTTAAAATAGAGGTCGACCTCCCCTGCGGCTGAATTTATGAAATGATGGAAAACGGATTGTGTGATGGTATCACTAGACAAATAGCACGAGATGAGGTATCATTTTAAATGATGCTGAAAGGCCTTTATTTATTTATTTTTCGAAATATCGTGTCGTCTTCGTATTCGTTTCAAATTTAGGTCGTTGAGAAAATGAGAGACAGTGTTTGCTATAGGCGAATTTATAAAATTTAAGTTATGTTTCTATTATTTTTTTGTGTGTATAGATACTCTAAATTTGAACTTCAACCTGTGTATTGACCTTCGAAAGTATGCATAGATTTGGTAAAAACGTGTTTTTTTTCTTCGATGTATAGAATATCTCTTCCATAAGAAGCATAATTTTTAAACGAACACGCTACATTAAACAATTTCCGACACATACTACAACAATAGTACATTAAACGCATTATTTATTTAAACTGTTGATCATATTATGTAAATAATTCTATTTTTGATTGTATTAGTTCTTACTCTGACATTTCTCAGTGCATGAAATTTTTAAAGTCTCAAATTAATGTTCTATACTTATATTTGATATAAAACGATTATATTTGATAAAAATAAACTTGATAAAAACATATATTTGATAAAAAGAACAATCTATAGTATATTTGATAACAAAAACAAATAACTTACATTTGATAAAAAAAACGAAGTTTGTTACATTAATTGGTATTCACTGAAATGTATGAAATGATTTTGTTTATAAACAGATTATTTGTTTGAAGCTTTGTTAATATGATGCTGCTTATTTTATTTACCTTTGTTAATGAGTTGCATCTCTATGTGAACATTTAAGACTTTTAAAGGCTCCTTTTCACTTCCTTGTTTGGAAAAGGCAACTGAGTTTTTAAATCTAGTATTGGAATAAATGAGGAGCTTCGTATATGAAGGTTTTAAGCATTTAAGATCTTTCTTGAAGAAACATCTTATATTTTAGTTTTATTTGACTATTCCACATTAGTCTTAGCAAAGTTTTTAAATTTCGCAGATATCAGTGAATGAAGGTATTAAATGACAATTTTGAGGTGTTTTTGGAGTTCCACGAGTAAATAAGCGAGAATAAGCGTATAAGCGAAATTTTCCACGAATAATTTTTTTGTAATATTTTTAATTTTTCTTTTTTAAAAAATATTAGAACGAATGGGATTTTAATATCTTACGTAGGCATTGTCTTGCCTGCAAAAATAAACAAAACAAACCCCTCACCGTTTGTGTTTACGTTTTGAACAGCTGCAGATTTTAATTTCCGAAATCAGACACAAAAATCTACTTTTTCCGAATTAACATTGTTTTTTTTTCAATTTGGAAGATAATTTAACCAGGAGAGCCGTCTAAACTTTTCACCTTTTAACGTTTATTTCACTGTTTGCTTATTTCGCCAACTAATGAAACGAGAATTTCGCTTACAATTATAAAACTTACTACTTTTCAAGATATTCCATGTAAAAAATAGCTCTTTTACTATTTAATTTACTAATGGTTGAAAAAATGTTGAATTGTAAGATATACAAATTTTTTCGCCAAGTCAATCTACGTTATTTTAAATTGTAAAATCTAAAACTTTAAACGAATCGGTTGGACAGTTCTTCGAGAATATAAGAATATTCCCCTTAATAAGAGTATGAGCTCATTTGAATGCCTGATTTCGTAACTTAAAGTATGGACTATGCTAATAAATAAGAATATTTAAGGTTAGAACCTCGAACATTTAAATTTAAGATTTTGTACGTGATAATCCGATCATTAGATCAAAAATAATTAAGGTTTTGTCTTTTCATTTTGCGCACTGTTCAAAGTATGTATTTTTAAGATCTATACATAAAAAAAAAGAGTTCACACGTTTTAGAACTAAAAAACACAATTTCAAACTTACGATTTTAAGCTGAAACGACAAACGATTTCTTTCTACAATTGATATAATTGGGTATACTATAGCCTACGTCACAGGTTGTGTTATTCCTACTAAATTTAACCCATGAACGGCATTTTCTGCGAGCCTAACTTCAAGCCACAAATAAACAAACGAAGTGTTTGATCGTTTAAATAGCTGCTCGCCAGATTTTATTGCATTATAAAGAAAAGTAATTGATATTCGATTTTTGATTAATAATTGATTTATGTGGATAGTGGCATTTATGTGGATATTGGCATAGAATTTAGTATTGCGTCATGGTAAATGTTATTCCTACTAAGTGGAAGTAGTTGTGTTTTTTTTAATATTAAACCCAATTAGAACAAAATCTACAAGTAAAAAATTATAGTATAAAGTAGTCCGTAAAATCCAATTTCACCGTACTGTAATTTTCACATTAATATTAATTTAGAGTGATTCAGGGATTTTACTCTGAGTGCCGGTACTTTTTGCCGTTATCTGATTCGGAATTTTTTACAGTGTAATAGTACTTCGACTTTGATTAAAAGCGAAGTAACTGTCACAAAAATGGAGTTGCTGATAATAAGCCATGCTAAATTAATTAACATAATTAAACCATATTAAATAATAAGAAAAATTTATCATAAAAATAAGGAATCAAAAAAAGTAAAATTAATACTTACTGTATTAAGAAGTTGTAAGTAATTGGGAGATAAATAGCATTTTTTATTATTTTACTATGTTCATGAGAGGTGTAAAATGTTGATTTTGTAATTACTAGAACTAGTCTTATAATAAATACAGAATATAAATTTAACAAGAAATTTAATGCGGTAACTTAAAATATTCTGCAAACGTTGATAGAAGCAGTTAACACATTAATATTTTCATGCGCGAAAAAACGCTATTTTCCATATTTCCCAAGTTTGTGTACAAGTTGTTTATTAATGTTCTAAATTTTTATCAATTTTTTTTCTTATTTGTAATCAAAACCCTTGTTCGAATAAAAGTTTAGCAATTTTTTTTACCTTTCACTTTTTTCATCTTATATAACATGTAGATCAGGTTTTGCTTGAAGCGGCTGATTTTTTTCCTATCAAATAGAAAATGTAAGGTAATTCCCAAATCACCAAGGCTAATGTGACCTTAACCTCAAATGCCTAATCAAATTTCTGTTAGGTTTGGTTTATTTGAAACTGGAAAGTAAGAAAGATGCTTTTTATTAGAAAAGTAAATCTTCAAGACATGCTCAGAATGTAATTACTATTATTTCTTAAATTTTTAAGAATCACGATATTTGTTTTAAATTTTGATAGAAGAATAGTTTCTTTGATCATATTATTTGACAACATATTTTATATTCATAACAAGGGCGTTATGAATATAAAAAAAGGTTAATTTTTTTAACATCGCATTAAATCAGGTTTAAAGCTGTTCAATATTGTAAAACTGATAAAAATTAAAGAGTTAAAGATGATTTTGAAAGTCTAGAGATGGTCTTTCTTTGTTTTGTATATCAGTTGACTTCTTTAAAATATATGAATGCTATTATTAAATTTGCTATTTGTTTGCTAAAATATTCTATTTTTATATGAAATCAGATATTGCTATTAGGCATATAAGCGCAGTCACGAAATTGTGTTTTATATTAAGTAATATGCTTGTTACAAAATGCTATTATTTCTTCCACATTAATAAGTTATCAATCTGAAAAGATGATGACCTCTGATAACTCTGTATAACTTGTTGTCAGCGGTGCTTAGAAGTTCTATACATTACTGAATTTCAAGAACATCTATTTAATATGGAATTCAATCCACTTAAGTCCCAAATCCACTACTACCGCTATCTACCTCGCCATTTTAAGTTTTAAAATCGGGTACATAACATCCAATTTACTACAGTATGTAGAAGTAAAAAATTATACGAAGTTTCTATCCGTATGACTTGGCCTTTGACACGCAAATGAAAACGATAACTTTTCTTAAAATTTGTTTTTCATTTTTCTTCCAGTATAATTTTAATTTTTAACTTCTTTCTAAATTCCAACTGGAAGGATTTTTAAAGCTCCAAAAAGCCTTGTGTTTCGTTCTAACACCATTAAGGTGCCATTTAGGATTTGATGAAATAAAATAATTATCACTAAGAATGGTTGCATAGTGTCTGATATTAAGAATTACTCTAAAATACCCTTACACCAATTGAACGAATTTCATGATAAAACGAAAACATTAGCTATCCATACAAAACTATCAAACACCCACTATGTTATTATATAGAAATTTTACAGAGCAGAACGCATTTATCTTAGTATGTAATTTTACAAAAAAGTCGTTTTTCCATTTCTTCTATTGCTGCTGTTGAATAAAATATTATCGAATGTTAAATGGAGCTTGCGTTACGGTCGTTTTAGTCTTGAAAATGAATTCAGACAAAAACTCAGAATATGGGGTTTTTCTTTCCAAAAGAATTAATAAATGCTTGAGAACAGAATATCGACCGTCATTAACCGTTCCTTGCAACATTTAGTTTCAAAAACATTCTTTATGCATTAATGGAATAATGCTAACTTTTTTTTATGTTTGTTCAAATGTGCTAGATTATTTACTTAGTGTAGTTCCATTGATATTTTGTATTCTTTCATATTTTAAGGTGATTAGCTTGTTTTATAAATTCAGGATATTTTAGGCTTGGGGGGGGGATCGTGATGAGATGTAATGAGAGAACCCAATCTAAACTGCAAATTATGAAGAAAAATTGCATCAATGAATTTGACCAATGTTATGAGAAGGAACTGCGGTGGCTCAAGGAATAGAGCGCTCGCCTCCCAATTTGATGACCCGGGTTCGAATCCCAGGGATGGCTGGTCTATACGAAATCCGCATCTGGCTCGCACCGACCACAGTGCTAGCCTAAAATATCCTCAGTGGTAGACGGATCATGGGTTAGAGTCCCCTTGATGTCTGGCTAACCATGGGAGATTTTCGTGGTTTTCCTCTCCATGTAACACAGATGTGGGTTTGTTCCCTCAAAAAGTCCTACACGAAGTCAAATTTCTCCCAATACTTGATTCAGGAGTTCCCTTGTCTTCCGGGTTCAAAATTGCACGGTTATAGAGATGAACATTGGTAGTCGTGAACTCAAAATTGGTTCAGCTGTTCAACGACATTTATTAAAGAAATAAAATGTTGTGAGTAGGTATTTCAGCAGTGAATTCTATATAATAGGAAAGAAAACCGTTCACTATCCGATTTAAATAAATCTTTTTTTTTGTTAAATCTGCAACTAATTTTTTATTCTATGAATCAAGTTTCAAGAACACGCTTCATGCATTGATGAAATGTTACCCCCTTTTTCTTTTACCCGAATGCTCTTGACATTGTACATAGTGTAGTTTAATAAATATTTTAATAAATATTATATAATTCTTTTTAAGATGATTTAAAAGGTATGAAAATATTTATAATGCAGCTAGAGTAAAGTCTAAATTTTAGAATCGTTGGAGTTAAAAATCGCACTGTTAATTGGTTTTTAAAGAAACCTATAAACATCACACTTTTGATATCATTTTCATCGTTGATTGGCGATATATCGAAAAAAAGATTCATCAATAAAATAGGTTAAGCATTTTTCCTTCCCTCCTTTTTAATGAAGTTCCTTGTCTCATAGAAGAGCAATTTGAAAGTTATCCATCTATCCTCATACACAATGCTGTTTAACCGGTAAGTAAGCTTCATCACTGAATAAAATCAACGGAAAGCCTTGGCTGTTTCATTGGCGCCAAAAGGAATGTTTCTGTAATTTCCTAGCTTATTTTCTTATTGTCAACGGTAAAAGTCTATGAAATGACCTCAAAGAGTTTTCCTGCCTCAGAGAAAGCTTGTGAAATGTGGGTTAATAAAAGAGAAAGACGAGTTTCTTTTTGAATAGAGTTGTCCTTTAAATTACCGGCTTCGGAGAAATTTAGAATAAATTCCAATTCCATAAGAAGAAGTTTCTAATTATTTGGACCAAAGCTTTTTCTTAATCTTTTTATATTTTTTTGTTGCTTCTTTAGGCAGTTTAAATTTAATTAGGATCCTATTAATTATGAGGAAATATTTTTTAAAATTATGCGATAAAAAGCGGCATGCTTCTAAAATTTTGCATTTAGGTTGAGGATGACCTAGAAAACAACTGATACAGACGGGAAAAAACTCAATTTAAAAAAAAGTACATGTTTAGTTTCCTTCAATTGTTTTAATTGCAATTTTCTAATTATTACAATGAACACTAAAGCTAATTTGGGTTACATCCATATTCAACATGACAGCAATTAATAATGCTCATTAATGTGTTCAGAAGCTGAACATTCCATCAAAATTTGTCGTCTTTTTGGTAAAAATTAGGTCAGAACAGACCCTTTTATAGTCTAATGCAGCCGTTCCCAACTTTTTTCGGCTATGGAATCCTAAATAGTCGATCTTCTTTCATCGGAATCCAGATAATCATTAGCAATAAGGAGCAAATTAATTAAAGAATAGCAACCAAATATTTTACAAACATTTAATACAAATCCAATCATTTTCAATTTTTTTTTGCTTTCAATTAAGGTTTTCAGACGAAACAAAAACTTTTTATGAGTTGGAGAGTGGTTATTAGGAAAGCATATTTCTTTACTGTTGACTTTCATAAAAATAACCAAAATATTAAATCAATAATTTGCTGATTGTATTCAAAGCTCGTAATCCTAGGAGCCCTTGTGACCCGGCGACGAAGCCCTAAGGTTCCGCAGAACTCCTTAATCTAGTAAGTGAAGACAATTTGCTGAAAAAATCAAACCATGCCGATATTCAGCAAATATGCGGACAAATGGGAATTATACGGTTTTTCGCCACTTCTGCATCTCTGCACAGTTCATAGGATCCTAAATGTAATTGTTAATCAGAAATACTGTGGAATGCAAGGAATGTTCAAGTTTTAAGACACAGTTTGAAAATATCTTTTAATCTAGGCAAAATAAGCGGCTTATAGTAAATATTTAAATAATTGATATTTATTTAAGCTGTTATAGCAATATCAGTTGTTATAGTAATATTGTATTATTGTTATAGTATAGTTATACAATATTATATTGATCTGTTATTATAATATCATTGTGCTATTGCAATATCCGTTTTCCTGATAAGAAATGATCATGTATTTTAGTTTCTTGGAGCTTATTTGTAAAGCATCAGGGTAGAAGTTAAAATTTAAATAAATGATTTTGGGAAGTTTGCAGGATTTGCAATCTGAGTTCCAGTCTTGAACGTCCTGATCGGACATCACAATGATTTTCTTTCCTCCTTGTTCAGAATTTCTATATTCAGTAACCAATTGATACTTTTAACTTTTTTTATTCATGGCAATATATTTTATTGAAATTAAATACTAAATTTGTTTTCGAATTGAGTTTTTCTAAATGAAATTTTTAATTAACAACCTAGTCCTTAAGAATTTATCATAAGATGATGAATAAGATTTGAAGGAAGCCAATTCTGTGGAAGTTATATTATTCACATTATTGCTTAATCTTACGGATGTTCTAAAAGAAGAAAGAAAACGGTGTGATTATTTTATGCACTTATATTATTCTCAATGGTAATGACGTACTGAAAAAAAGTTTATAGTCTAAACCTTCAGAATATGATAAAATTTACAGTGTTTCTGGCTCTACGGGAACACAAAAATGATCGACAGTTTTTACGGAAACGCTTTGGTAATGATTTTGGTAAAATGAACAATAAAACATGGTTTTATAATATATGTAATGAAATTTGGTAATTTTACCATGATACCTTAAGGCATGGCATAAAAACCATCTATTCGGTTAAATTTACTTTTCAGTTTTGTATTTTTTGCTAAATAAGTAGATATAAGATCTAAAATTTTTGAAACAAGAATTTCTGACAAACCATTACCATATGAAGGGAAAAAAATTATCAATTGAATAGTTTAAATGCTGCATATTTTGGTTTTATAAACCATGATTATGCCTTTTTTTTACCAGAGATGTCACTATCTTACATTTACCAGATTTTTGTGAATTATAAGTACCAGATTTTATTTATAGTCTAGTAATTTCACCGTGTTATAATAAATTTTTTTTCATTGTTTATGAAGTATATGTATTCTACTTTTTATTTTACTTAGGAGAAAAATGAATAAACTTATGTTATATATCTTAAACAAGTGAATGTTTTGATATTTTTCTTCATTAATCATTATTACATTTTGTTTTCAGGAGAAATTTAGAAATGATCTGAAAACTTCTTTCTTACTGAACTATTGACAACCATGCATGGAATTATAAGAATTTAAATATAAAGTAAGCTATTTTGTATATGCTTTGAACAAATCTTTTACATATTTATCGCTTTTTTCAATATATGCTATATAATGAAATATAGCCACACATTTTACTGAGCAAAAAAAAGGAAGAAAAAAAGGGGGTGGGGCGGGGGAGTATACTTTCCCATACAAATCTTTAGCTTTTCTAAGAGAAGCTTTAATAATATTATTTGTTTATTATTCAGAACTTAAAACTAATTAATTTAGCTGTTGAAATAGGGGATACATATTATTAGTTTATAAGACAACTTTGGACTGGTATTTAATGAATTATTTTTCATAAGCTATATTGGCAAGCCAAATTATATTCTTCATAATATTTTCGTCATTATTTAATTTTTAATCTCACCGAATCCCTTACTCGATAAATGTATGGCTTATTTTTTAGTCAATATTAACTCAAGGTTATACAACCGAATATCAAAATCTATTTTCAATTTTTCTTTTTTAAAAATTATTTTCATTTTAACATAATTCTTTAATGGGTTGCTTTAATTTTAACGAACTTTTTGGGATTCATTTTTTGTGCCAAATTTTATGTATATGAACGTTAGACATCGTGGCTTGACTTTTAGCAAAATGCATGTTCGATAAGGCATCAATAATGGATCACGCTGTATAATCCGACCTAAGCTTAACGCTGTTTTTCGAAGCTCTGTCACCAAGGAAAAAGAGGTTTAAGTGTCTTACACTTGAAGCAATGCGATAATTTTAAATTATATATATAATCTTGCCGTGAATCTAAGCTTTAGACCAGACATATAACTCAAATATCTTAAATGTTATTAAACTTTTTTAAAAATTGCTAATCTGTTGACATTTTCCCACCTGGATGAAAATTATCAAAATCACTGCCGTATTCTTAGTTTTTGCAAATTTTTATGAGCCCAGGTACGCCTTGGAGTAAGTTTTTGAGTATTAAGAAATTTGACCACAAACGCTTTTCTTTTTTACAAAACTGTGGTTTTTCCCCATATGGACGCTGCACCATTTTCAAAATAAACGTAAAGCACGCTGGTTTTTGATAGACTAAACTTGACCTAACAGCCATATGTAACAGTTGCAAACTCACAGCTGTTATAAGAACAGCATATTATTCGCGAAAAAGCATCATTTCATATAACGACGGAGCCTTTGAAAAACAACCTTTATAGTTTATTTTGTAACTGGTTTTTGATTAAGCAGGGAATTCTTAAAATTCGTGGCCTGTTTCAATAAATCTCTGTTTCTATTAATTTTATCACTCAAGTTTATACAAAATATAACAGTGGATCTTAAAAATAATTTCGTTTTTCAAGTGGGCCTTAATGAAAATCTGGTTTCATTAAAATAAATGATTATACAATACTGTTATTATAACAGTAAATGATTTATTCGAATTTAGATGTAATTGTTCATGCTTTCAACATACACCGAAGAGCCATTACATTATGACCACCCTGCTAATAACATGTAGAACCACCTTTAGCCCTCAAAACTGCTAGCACCCACCGTGGCATTGATTCCACAAGGTGCTGATAGGTAGTCTGAGGTATCTGGTACCACGCGCTCACCAACATATATACATATATATATATATT
>NC_092207.1:72896433-72918227 GCF_043381705.1 Parasteatoda tepidariorum
TGAAGAAACACGTAACGTTCCTCGAACCAATCCATGACGATTCGACCCTTATGACATGGTGCATTATCCTGTTGGTAAACACCCTCCCCCGAGGAAAAACTGTTGCCATGAATGGGTGAACCTGGTCCGCAACTATGTTCAAGTAGCTTACAGACGTCATGGATTGTTCTATGAGGATTATGGGTCCTAATGTGCCCCATGAAAACATTGTTCCTGGGCGTGAAATTATGAAAACCTGGGCGAGCCCATTGTTACAGATGGAGGGTGGTCATAATGCAATGGCTCTTCGGTGTATACTTGATAGTTATGGTATAATTGTAGTTTTCTTTGTTGCTCAGATGATAATTAGTAAAGTAAACTAGTATGGTTTAAGAGAGCCTAAATCAAAAAATTATTTCTAAAATCATAACTGTATTTTTATTACTTTATGACATAATGAGATTAATTATCTTTTCAATGGAGGTAAAAATTTATGTGTTTTTCTCATTGAGAACTAAACAACGGGTGTGAGCCCACAAATTTGGTTTCACAACGCAAAATTTCTGGCATTGGTTTATTCCTTCATCTTGAATTTCAACTGATCTTAAAACTTTGAAGGCTCTTTTTTCTGTAATTATTTTTTCATATTTTTTTTTCTTCAAAATTTAAAATATATTCCTTATAAAACATAAATGTGAAGATTGCAAAATTTATATTTAGTTATTTTGGTTACATTTGTTCTTAAGAAACTAATGAAACAATTATAGGTTTTATTTCGTAAATGTGAAATATAATAAAAATGTTTGAATTTAGAATTTTTTACAAAAAATTTAAACGCTAATAACCAAAGAGCCAAATTAAAGCATGGACATTTTTATTTAAAAGAAATGAAATTTTTTTAAATCTAAGTTAAAAATATATGGAGGCTTAGGTACTGCTTTACATTAATCTTTTTAGTCTGCGCGTGCGTATTCCATTCTTGAGGAAAATGATATTCCCAAATGTCTTATATTCAGTTAAATATTTCGCTTAGTTTTCTTATTTTCATAACAACAAAAATTTTTGAGTAATTTTTATTTTATTTTAAAGCAGCGGTAATTATGCTGTGATGCAATTACCAAAACACAAGAATTTTCATAATCTTTTCATAAGAAAGATTTCGAAATTCAAGGAGTTGCATTATTTAATATAAATAACCAATTATAAGAGAAAATTAAAACAACTTCCCCAAATGTATATATCAGAATAAAGGATTTGTTTATGAAAAGTTTGTCGACGGAAAAATGTTGTTCCTTCTTTAACAAACAAAACTTAATTGGAATTCTTTATTTTTTTTTTTAAAAAATTAACAAATTCAAGCCATTGGCCTAATTTCAGTAACGTTTTGTTCTGTTGCTTTTGAATCTACTTTTTCTATCGTAGTACGTACCCTTTTTCCAATTTAAAATTTTTTTTCTGAAAATTTTATAAATAATTTTTATCTCATAATTCTTTTACGACATGCTAGCTCATCGTACTGGGTGAGAAAAAGTAAGGAACCAATATATAAATACTGAGCATCCCTACCGAAATCCTACCCAGAACTGAAATACATATACCAATGCAATTAAAAAAGATAAAATAATTCCATTTTCTAAATTTATTGTTATGCTAGGGGGCTAAGCCCCCTGTTCGCTGACGCTCACCAACCTCGATGATTGCTTCGCAATAATTGCTGTTTCTTGGCAGAAAACAGTTGAAATTACTCAACTAAAAATATATGTTCGAAAAAGAACGCTTGTGCCTCTCCTTCCCACTTCTAAATATTTCCCTTACGATCAAGATCTATAAGTGAACATAAATCATTTTTTTAAGTAATCATTTTTTGATATAACATTTAAAATTAAAAGTGTATTGTTATAACAAAATTGGTGAGTTCACAACTGTAATTTAATATTTTTGTTCACCAAACGGACGGTTGTATTTTAAATACAATTTTCGCCTTCATCACTTCGTTTTTTGAAAGCTCTTAAAGGTGCTTTTTCCATTGGGTGTTCGTAAAAAGTGCTTAATTTTCTCTTTTCCAAATTGTGATTTTTCCTTCAACATGTTGATTTTCGCTACGAATTATGCAGAAAGACCATGTTCCCATTGTTTCAACGTTTTCACAATTAATTCACCCCCAATCTATTTCGGTGCATCGTCAGACCGTAGCTTATGAAAACGCCATTCGATTTACATGATTCAAAAATTTTGACTATTGTCAGAAACAAAATAATTTTTTTGACATGACTGTTAAAACCAGATAAAACCGTCAATTGTCAAAAACTTTCCAACCCTGCCTAATAATGATATTCTTTTAAAGTGCTTAAAAATATTATTAGAGTGCTTGAAAAGTGCTTAAAAGGTGCTTATTTTTCGTTGAATAATTTGGCTGCGCACCCTGTAAAAGGAACACTTGTGCCTCCACTTCCCACGTTCAAATATTTCCTTTATAAAGCTATCAAGATCTATAAGTGAACATAAATCATTTTTTTAAGTAATCATTTTTTGATATAACATTTAAAATTAAAAGTGTATTGTTATAACAAAATTGGTGAGTTCACAACTGTAATTTAATATTTTTGTTCACCAAACGGATGGTTGTATTTTAAATACAATTTTCGCCTTCATCACTTCGTTTTTTGAAAGCTCTTAAAGGTGCTTTTTCCATTGGGTGTTCGTAAAAAGTGCTTAATTTTCTCTTTTCCAAATTGTGATTTTTCCTTCAACATGTTGATTTTCGCTACGAATTATGCAGAAAGACCATGTTCCCATTGTTTCAACGTTTTCACAATTAATTCACCCCCAATCTATTTCGGTGCATCGTCAGACCGTAGCTCATGAAAACGCCATTCGATTTACATGATTCAAAAATTTTGACTATTGTCAGAAACAAAATAATTTTTTTGACATGACTGTTAAAACCAGATAAAACCGTCAATTGTCAAAAACTTTCCAACCCTGCCTAATAATGATATTCTTTTAAAGTGCTTAAAAATATTATTAGAGTGCTTGAAAAGTGCTTAAAAGGTGCTTATTTTTCGTTGAATAATTTGGCTGCGCACCCTGTAAAAGGAACACTTGTGCCTCCACTTCCCACGTTCAAATATTTCCTTTATAAAGCTATCAAGATCTATAAGTGAACATAAATCATTTTTTTAAGTAATCATTTTTTGATATAACATTTAAAATTAAAAGTGTATTGTTATAACAAAATTGGTGAGTTCACAACTGTAATTTAATATTTTTGTTCACCAAACGGATGGTTGTATTTTAAATACAATTTTCGCCTTCATCACTTCGTTTTTTGAAAGCTCTTAAAGGTGCTTTTTCCATTGGGTGTTCGTAAAAAGTGCTTAATTTTCTCTTTTCCAAATTGTGATTTTTCCTTCAACATGTTGATTTTCGCTACGAATTATGCAGAAAGACCATGTTCCCATTGTTTCAACGTTTTCACAATTAATTCACCCCCAATCTATTTCGGTGCANTATGATCAGCGATGTGCCTCCACTTCCCACGTTCAAATATTTCCTTTATAAAACTATCAAGATCTTAAGTGAACATAAATCATTTTTCTAAGTTATCATTTTTTGAAATAACATTTAAAATTAGAAGTATATTTTTATAACAAATTTGGTGAATTCACAACTGTAATTTAATATTTTTGTTCACCAAACGGACGGATGTATTTTAAATACAATTTTTACATTCATCACTTCGTGCACGAAGCTGAAAGTTAAGTTCTAAATCATTTAACGAATCTCTTTAACCATAATTCATAATAGTGTATTAATGTATTTTGCACCAAAAAATAATAATTGTAAAATGGTTTTTAAGATCAGACACCGATTTCAATAACTTTTTTCTAAAAATGTAACGCAGAATTACATTATAATAATAATAAAAACAATCCTCCTAAACTCTTAATTTAGAAATCAAACAATATCAAAAACGTAATAAAAACAGTAAAATTGGTTCAATCGTAAGAGTAAATAGAAAATTTTGACCTTTAAGTTAGGAAAACAAAACTATTTATGGGAGAACTTTATGACTTATGTCAATTTTATGCTCATGACAACCAAATGAATGTGAAAATTAATGTGTGAAAACTGGATCCTACCACGTGATTATCCAACCAATAAAAATTTATTGACAACAATGAAAAACTGCGACACCATCATTAGATTTTCATATATATAGTTATATTTTGTCCTTGCCTGTGACTTTACTTTATTTGATTAAGGAAAACATGCGTTTAGTATTCATCCCATTAAAATAAAGATCCATTATTATGATGCTGTTGCTTGAGATCAACCCACGATTGTAAAAATTGACCACGATCACATGATATTCTCTGGTACCGATTTTCTTCCTTCAGAGGGGGACCGTAAGAAACCTTTTTTACAGTATGTATATTTATGCTTCTCATTATGAGGCATCGATTATACTAATATAATACATTGTACCTATATTTGTACATTTGGTACCGATTAAAACTGCATCAATTTCCGTAATACCAGTTGTGACTATTACCAGAACTAATTAAGCTTCATTGGCGTCAATCATATATGGTGATTATAGTTCTTAAATAGCTCATGTTGCTCATTTTTTAATCCAGTTAGTACTCATTACCAAAATTAATTAGACGTAATTGGCGTTTTGGGTAATGATAATTTTCCCCAATTTTTTTTTGTTTTACGTTACATTTTGCTTTCCTGCACAAAATGCATTACATTTAAAAACTTGAAATTACGACGGTATGTTGAAAAAAGTAAAGTGACGGAATAAAATTTAAGTTTTGACAATTAATTTTTAAAAAAACAAAACAAAGCAATGGTGTGAAAGCGAAGCAATTGCGGGGATTGGTGCTAGCAAGCGAGCTGGAGACAAAGCCTCCAAATCTGCTAAAAAAACATATTTTTCATTTTCTTCCATGTGGATAGTAAATATTTGAAATAAAACTATTATTTGATTTTACTTTTTTTTCATCAGTGTTACCCATAAATTCATATTAGTTACCAAAGAAAAATTGGTGAGGTATAAATTCTCAAAAACACACAAAATATAAGTATAGGACAGGGCACACACAATTTATGACGAAACACTTAGTATCATTTTTTAGTGCTCTTTCATTCAACAGCCATGGTTGGAATGCTACATAATTTTATCACCGGCTAGAGGACGTAGACAGCGCCTGAGCTGGTACACCTATCACCAAACTTTCACAGCACAATCAAAAAGAGGACTTGTTGACTGAAAGCCCTCCCAAATTTTATTGCGTCTTGCTGCGGATGTCATGCCTGTTGTTTAGTCGGCTTCCAGGATCGAACTCAGGACACCCAACTCTCCAGGAGTAAGCGATGCTTTTAGAGATTGCGCTACCCGAGCATTGTGAATGCATTTTTTTAAGAGTGAAATGGAATATTTAGAAACAGTTTAGGATCTGAAATATAGTATTTAAAGGGTAAAAATATGTTGATAATTTTTTAAACTGTTCAAAACATAATAAAATATCGGTTCGGTTCCCAGATATTTCCAAATATACACCGGTAGCAGCAGTCAAGTATTTGTTACTTAGTTTTGGAGAGAGGCCTACATTTGTGAACTTTTATGCCGCCAGTTTAGAATAAAAAATGTCAGAGATCTCAGAAACATATTGATAATCAACTGCAGAATCTTCGGTTTTACAATTAACGTATTTATGCACAAAATAGCTTTTATTTTTAATTAATTTTTTTAGAAAACTTATTATGACTCAATTGGTGATCTATTAATTTTTATTCAGTTTAAATAGCATGAATCTTGATAAATATACAGTTTTCCCTCTCATAGAAAAATGAGATATTTAAGAAAATTACTTTTTTAGTAACCGACGGTCAGGATTTGAATACTAAAATCAAAACCAACCTTAATAATTGTATTCACTCCAGCTATTAATTTTTTTTAATTAATTCAATTTTGCGTCTTTTTAAGAGCATTAAAAACCAAATTTGAATTGTTTGTTTTATTTCTTTTAATAATACTACTTTAAACTGCGTTTTTTTCTTTTAAGTATATAATATGAAAAATGTGTTTGGATTTTCTGATTTTTTCGAATTCTAGTATGCAAGGCTTGCGTAAAAATTTAAAATATATTTGTTTCTTTTTTGTGACATAATAAAAATCTTTTTTTTCTTCAGTTAATGTTCAGAATGCATAGAATAATTTTTTTTATTGAAAACTCATTTTTCTTTTCTTCTTCAAAAGGATTTTTATCTAGTTATTAAAAATTTTTTGAAGTATTCTGAATCAGGGTGTCCGTGACGGAAATTAAATAAATACATAAAAAAACTACTCTTCATGGAAAAAGACATCAACATTTCAAACACAAAAGAAATATAATAGAGTATATGAAGCTTCGTTAGTCGCTGTTAATTTTGTCGAGAAGCAAGTTTTTATTATGTTCTCTAAGTAAAAACTAAATATTATACTGAATAAAAACTAAATATTATCAAATCTAATTTTTAAATGATCATGAAGTTAAATTTTTATTTCATTAATAGGCGGTTTCATAAATCGGGAAAATTATGATCAGCGATAATAAATGTATACTTTTTACATACTTACTGTTGGGGTCCAAAATATGACTACACTTTTGAAAAAAAAAATTGGCGATGTTCAAATTTTAATAAAAATTCTTTATAGGAAGCTGAAATAATATTCTAAATTACTTTGATTAGGCAGCATTCATGTACAAAAACTCAAATAAGATATTTTTTAAACGAGTGGGAGGTTTGTATAGCATAAAGCGCTAAAATGTACAGTGCGCAAAAAGTAAATGGACCACCCTGAATAACTTTTGATCTAATGATCGGGTCTTCACGTTCATTTACTTAATCCTAATGGTTCGTGGGGGTGACTTCAAATATGCTAATTAATTAGCCCTTAAGAATTTGTAAATTACGAAATTAGACACAAAAATGTACTTTTACTAAATAAACTAAATTAGACTAAATTAAACTAAATAAACTAAATTAGACTCCCTGACGAAAGTATTACGACCCTAGCGGCTACCCCTGATATTTTGCAGGTCAAAAATCTAAATCCGTCGAGAAAAAGGCATGTTTATTTAGAGAAAGTACGATTTTGTGACTAATTTCGTAACTAAAAAAAATCTTCAGCAGTAATTAATTAGTTATTTTAAAGTCACCTCATCGAACCGTTAGGATAGATAAAAATTATTCAAAGGCTATTTTTTTGCGCATTGCACTACCGAACGTTATTAAATGCTATACAATTTCAATCCAATGAAATTTATTAAAAAAAATTATTCCATTTTCATTTCGCGAAATAGAACTATTAATAACAATGATATATTTAAAATTGAAACTATTGTATTAGATAAAATCGTATGCTCGGCCTGTTCTATTGTTTAAGTTCATCTCTAAAACTTAATATTTTGTTTTGATATAATAATTCGTTATGATACGAATCTTAAGTTCTTGAAAGCTCTCGTTTGTTACATTCATTTATTAAAAAATACAAGCGCAGGGTCACTGGTGCTCCACATTGATAAAATCATTCAATAACTTCGCAGTTTAAATATTGTATTGCAGATCTGGAACATGTCTCATTTAATTATATATCATTGAATGATTTATTTCTGTCATTTCGCTCATTGTTTTAGTTTAGCAGCACGCGATGTAATCCTATTTTTTATAGGTTTATTTTATTTGCTTTCTTATTTGAAATGTTTATATAAACTGAATTCGTGAATAATTAAGTAAACGGTTCAATCGACAGTGACAAAAATAGACTATAGAAATCAACAACGATGAAACAAGATTATCAAGTTATATAATTTGTTATTGGATATTAAATTGTCAATGAATAATTTTTTTAGTTCAAGGAACTTATTGGGGTAATTAGTAATACCACACCTTTGTTTTATTGAAGCTTTTGAAACATAGCGTAATGATTTTAATTAAAATAATATAAAAATATTAGTAAATTCGACTTTATTTTATAATTAATACTACTCATTTGTTCAATTTTAAATTTGAGTTATAAAAATATTTTTTTTTTTGCTGTTAGATTTCAACGGGAGTTTTATAAATATATTAAGATTTTAACCCTTCAACACTTGAATTTTTTAGATATTTGTATTTTCCTCTTAATAAAAATAGCATTGAAATGAGAAATTTATTTAAAGAAAATTCGAACTGTTGCTCTTCTATTTTATTTTTACTTTTTTCCAAAAAGTAAAAGAATTCCACTTTAGATTTAGACAATTTATAAAAACAAAAATCGTAACCAGTGATATAGTTAAAAACTTAGATAAAAAAAGCATTGTGACCTTCTCATGTTTTTAACTAAACTCTAAATGACAATTTTTGAAAAAATAAATGTTAATTAGCAAAAGTGAGCAAAAACCATAATAAAAATTTAGATAACAAAGAAGCATAAATCACGAGAGCAGAACGATAAATATTTAGATTTTTTCAAGGTGCATTGTGAATACATGCTTAATGATGACTTTCAACAATGATAATATCGAGATTGTGATCGAAAACCATAAATATCTGATGCAATACAGTCGCGAGTATTACTGATAATAATAAGATCGTGATCAATATCAAAATATATTGCATACAATAATAATAAGAAAACTATCGTTAACTGTAATTCATCGAATACAATATTATTTTGAATTACGATAAATTCAGCTTATGTAAATAATAAAGTAATGTAAAAACAATTGAAAATAATGTTAAATATAAGGATGTATAGTGAATAGCAATGTATAGTGAAATATCCATATTTCCTGACGATATATCGTGATATTTAATTTACAATACCACCTAGCACTGTAATACTTTCAAGCGAAAACAAAAATCTATCTGAAATGAATTTTATAACCGAATTTTATAACCGTCGTTGAACAATCGACCCAATTTTGGGTTTATGACTAGTAATGTTTAACTCCGTAGCCTTGTAATTTTGAACCCAATCCAGAAGACAAGGGAGCTCCTGAATCAAGTATTGGGAGAAATGTGCCGTCGCGGAAGACTTTTTGCTGGAACTAACCTGCATTTGCGTTACATGGAGAGGAAAACCACGAAAACCTTCCATGGCAAGGGAACTCTAACCTATGATCCGTCTACCACTGAGAATATTTTAAGTCAGCACTGTGGTCAGCACGGTGCAAGCCGGTTGTGGAATTCGAATCGATCAATCATCGCTGGTATTCGAACCCGGTTCACCTTATTGGATGGCGAACGCTCTATCCCCTGAGCCACTACGGCTCTTCTAAAATTAATTAGATAATTGCGAGAATTCAGTGAAATTTGAGCTGCTTTCTCCCCTCACCAGGTGTGAAAGGGTTAAAAAATTAAAAATTTATTTCGCCTTTTTGAATATAGAGAGCAAAATGCTTGTTTGTTCTTTATACAAATCTGTAATTCTAAAGAGATTTGCAACAAATCTGGTGCTTCAAATGCACAACTGTCGGCACCATTGAAGCAAAGCTTAATACAGATCATTTACCTTTAAAATATTTTTAAATTGCAGGAAGAAGTTAATATTGAAACACTTAAGGAGGATCATCGTGCGCACTTAAACCTAACAATAAATATTTTATTGTTAGAGGAAATTGATAAAAGAACTTCAACGTCGAAATTTATTATTGTCTTAATGCAAGTCATTAACGAAATAATAAGCTTTATAAATCCAAAAATAGACTATCAGAATCATCGCAAATGTTTCTATTTCTGTGTAACTGATTATATTACTGCATACATGAATAAAACAGATTAATTATTTATAATTTTTAAATAAACAATATGCAGAAATAAATAGGAACAAATATCCCGTCGTGTCCTCGATTCAAATCGGTTATCGCCAAACTACTTATAACATATCCGACCTCAAATCTAAAATGATTCGCCAATTAATACGTTATCGCCATTATATGACTCATTCCACGTTTCATATCCATTAGGCGTACAACCTTTGCCTTTTACTTAAGGGATCTCTTCCGATGGAAAACTAAATGCAGATGTTATCCTAGTTTTCTCAACGCGCAAGGCTGCTTCCGGGCACGAAGTTTGGCGACGTGACATTGAAACAGAATGAAGTTGGTGAGAAGGAAAAGTATATGTGCCAATTTTGATGCCAAGAGTGACGGGTCGCGGCCCGTGAACTAATTAACTACCTAATTGTGCTGAGGTATTTGATATTTCGGTCACGCAGGACCATATTGTTTCGGGACTCTGCCATTGAAAGCAAATGAAAGGCTTTCCGGCAGATAATGACGTTTATTGGTTATCTGAGTTGTATCGAGTTTTTTTATTAGGGTTGGTGTCTTGTTATTTAAACTGATGTAGATTTGATTTGTTATTGTTAGGATTAGAGTGGTATATTTATGGCTGATTGAAAGATGAAAGACCTGTATGCAAATATTTATCCGAGTCTATTGAAATAGTGTAGGATTAAAGAGTGTCGTTTAATTAATAACTTGTAATGTTTACAAAAATAAATAACAAGATTACCATAAAGGGGTTTGTTTACTGTAGAAGGGGAAAGAATCAAGATTTTTTTTTTTAGCAAGACAATAGAATAAATCAAAATGCTGAAAAAAGGCTTTCTTAATATACAACTAGTGGACGGTTATAAGAATTAGTTTTTTTTTTAGAGTGATACAAAGAAAAAAAAAGACTTTTCTTTGATCAAACCGTTTTTTGATCGATCTTTCTAAAGAGTTTAACAAAAAAAAAAAAAGAAAAAAAAAAAACTATGCAACAACTTAAAAGATGTTTTATTTCATTTTATAACCAGCGTTAAACAGCCGACCGGATTCTGAGTTTACGACTATCAATGTTCAATTCCACAGCCCTGTAATTTTGAACCCAACACTGAAGACAAGGTAACTTCTGGATCAAACATTGGGATAAACTAGCCTTCGTAGAGGCCTTTTTGATGGAACTAACACGCATGGAGAGAAAAGCCAAGAAAATCTCCCACTGTTAACCTGACGGCCAGGGGATTTTAACCCATGATATTTTGCGTTAGCACTGTCGTCGGTGCTCGTCTGGAGCAGAATTCGTATCAACCAGAAACTGCTGGTATTCGAACTAGCAGTGGCTGGTTCCTCTTTGTGAGGCTAACGCCCTGAGCCAACACGACTCAATTAATTGAAATTAAGTACTTCAGTAAATAATGTGATTTTTAGGTATGCAGTTTTTATTTGAAGTCAATCGATAAAGATTTGTTTAAGATATAAGTTTGGATCACTTAAAAATGTAGCTTTGAAAAACATACTTTTGAAGTTTTCAGGACCTACGCAATTAGTGTAGCAGGCAGTGTGAATAATGTTCACAATTCAAATATTTAGATATTTTTCCTGCTCTCGAATCTTTGGGTACATCATTTTAAGGTATTAAAGACCCTTTTGAAAATTTTTTTCGAAGGTTTTTTTCGGGATTTGGAGTGACATTAAGAGGGAGAAATATTGTAGTCGATAAAATTATCGATATTTCCCATAGCGCATGCAGTCCGCGAAAACAGTCTGGCTACCTTTAATAAATTTTGATTCGCAAATCAAATTCAGAATTTCAGAATTATTGGTTAACGTTAAATTACAAGTGTCATTTGGTAGCAAATGTTACTTTTTTTATTAAAAACAACATAATTTATAATTAGTTTTTGATAATATTTAATAATAACGCTATTATAATCATAATTTATATTAGAGTTCAGCTATTATATCTATATATATAACTATATATTATATATTACTATATTATATCTATATATTATATATTACTATCTATATCTATATATATATTTATATCTATATATATCTATATCTATATATATATTTATATCTATATATATCTATATCTATATATATCTATATCTATTTATTTTTGTTATATATCTTTGTTACACGAATTAAGTTCCAGTTATTCGTCCTTCAAAATTTCTAATAATTTAATTTTATATTTCAGATGAGTTGTCGAATATCGGAAGTAGAATCTCAACCTCCAAGGCCTAAGTCTCCATGCAGATTTACCGATTCTCCCCAGCAACACCCTAGCGGGTGTATGTTTCGAGGAGTAGAAGTGGATTCTCAACCTCCACCTCCAAGGCCTAAATCTCCATGCAGATTTACCGATTCTCCCCAACAGCACCCAAGTGGGTGTATGTTTCGAGGTATGGAAATGGAATCCCAACCACCAAGACCCAAGTCTCCATGCAGATTTACTGATTCACCACAGCAACACCCCAGTGGGTGTATGTTTCGAGGTATAGAAATGGAATCTCAAACTGCAAGACCCAAGTCTCCATGCAGACTAACTGATTCACCCCAGCAACACCCCAACGCGTGCGTGTTCAGGGGATTGGAAGCGGAATCCCAACCTTCAAGGCCGAAGTCCCCATGTAGGATAGCAGAAGCACCCCAGCTACACCGCATACAAAACAACTATATGATGTTAGATCTCAGAAAGCAAATTCAGTGGCAAAGTCAGGTGATAAGGGATTTAAAAATCGAACGGGATCGGCTTACGAAGGAGCTTGCCTCTCGCCTATTTTACGTCGAAGCACAACTACGCAGGGAACAAAAACATATAGAATCATTATTGAAAGAAAAAGATCAGTACATCCGCTTTCAGGGATTGCAAATTGAATCCCTCAAAACTATTTTGTCTAAAGTCGATTGGGATTATAGGCGGCACCAGGACTGCAACCAAAAGTCACGATCCGCTACGACAAATTTATCTGTAAGACGTGGGAAAGTTCCACCGCCATTGGATAAGAGATTTTCCTATGCCCTAGATGAATACATGAAGGACCACGGTGTCGTGTCTAGAGCTCAACCAGTTATTGTGCAAGCAGATTCTGAGGGTGATAAGAAGCCACAAAAACAAAAGGATACATCCTATGGTTGTTTCCGCGCTCGAAGTCTGCCAGAATTGCGCATTGACAAAACTACGGAGAACAGAAATCCATCTTGCAGTTTCAGTTCGTATTACCAGTCCATATCCGATTTGGGATTACCTCAGGATATCATCGACGAGCTGGCATCTAGACGCTGGACGTCAGATTGCGATTCGGAGCACTCCGACTCATTGGATTCTGGGATATCCAGCCCCAGCATCAAGTCACGAAACATGCACGCCTTTCCCATGCCTCCCGTATCAGGTGCAGGGAAAGTCAAGCAAGACAACTCTTCTCAAAGACGTTGTTCGATTGGCAATTTTCTCAATCGCACTTTTTCTCTGTCATCGTCACAGTTGGATAAAATTAAAGATAACGAAGAGTATCAAGTGAAAAATGTCCCAAGTCGCAGACATGGCTCGTTTTCTGTTTCGAAAAACAAAAGTTTTGACCATGATTGCCATGTTGTGAGGAAACCCGAGGAAGAGCCTAAACCTCGTAATCGATTCATTAGTTCTGCTAATCGGACTTTTGGAACGAATCATAGATCTGTTACTAAGCCTCGTGATATCAAGTTTAGAAAACTTTTTAAGTTTCGACGTCGTAGTGAACCCATAGATCAAGGAGCAATTAACCCTGAAGATTACATGACAGTTTAAGAGTAATTTGTTTAAGAATATCTCTATTTTAAATTTTTATTGGTATTTTTTTTTTACATTAATTTTATATATATGTATTTCTGATTTTTAAATTCGTATACTAGCATTAATATATATATGAAGGGCTTGGTACAATATAATGAAAAGTCACATTTTAAATTTCTTCAAGAAAACGTATTCAGCGAAATACACTGCAATTTAACTGCGTACAACAAGATGTGTCGGTGCATTGTGTTGTAATCTAGTGGAAATCCTTCTAACTTGTAAAATACCTGTCCAAAAAAAAAAAGAAAAAAAAAGAAAAAAAAAACTAAGAAACTGTTTTTTACAATACTGCCCTAAACCCTTTACTTAATAGTGGTATTATACGAATTAAAAAAACGAAAATTGTTGTTATTTGTAAAATATTAGGTTTACCTACTTTTTTTTGAAGCAGCATCATTTTAAATTTTAATAACACGAATATATTAAATTTCTTATTATGGATTTGAATACACATTAGAATGAGTACCAATTACTTTTTCAATCCCATATTGTGTATTATTTTTAATTACACGAATATATAAAATTTCTTACTAGGGATTTTTATACACATTAGAATGAGTACCAATTACTTTTTCAATCCTATATTGTGTATTATATTTAATTACACGAATATATTAAATTTCTTATTATGGATTTTAATACACATTAGAATGAGTACCAACTACTTTTTCAATCCCATATTGTGCATTATTTTTAATTACACGAATATATTAAATTTCTTATTATGGATTTGAATACATATTAGAATGAGTACCAATTACTTTTTCAATCCTATATTGTGTATTATATTTAATTGCACGAAAATATTAAATTTCTTATTGTGGATTTTAATACACATTAGAATGAGTACCAATTACTTTTTCAATCCATATTGTGTATTATTTTTAATTACACGAATAAATTAGATTTCTTATTATGGATTCTCCTACACATTAGAATGAGTACCAATTCCTTTTACAATTCTATATTGTGTATTACGATATTGTTTTGGTTATAAAATCTGACTATTCCATTACATATTAAGTTAAATAAATAAGAGATACGTCAAAGGAAACAATGATTATCGAAAACAAGGATAATGACGAAACAAATTCAAAATGTACTCAATACAGTGCGACACATGACAAAGGGGGGAGGAGGTATGGTGAAGTATGACACTGTGACAAATGGGAGGGAGAAGACAAAAATATTGAAAGAAAGTTTGACATCAACAATGAACAATTCCAATTTGGGAATAATACAGTACTCCCTACTTTGATGAGCATTATCAAAAATCGGAGGGAAAAAAATTAAAGGGATGGAAATAATCGAACACGGAATAAATAGGGCAATGTAAGTACCACAAATACTTAAAAATAATTTATGATGATTTGTGCGAGATTTTCATTCATATAAATTTTTTTAGAAACCATTTTGTACGATTTTTTGAAACAAGGTTTTGATGTCTTAGGAAATGAATATTGGCCACTAAATTTTAAAGTAATGACGACGCAGACAAGTAAAAGAAACTATGTAAATAATTATTTGTTATCAATAATCTATTCTATTTACACTTTGTAATTTTATTTTAATATTGAAACTGAAATAAAATAGTATATGACTTATAGAAGTGATACTAGTTTTTGATAGAGCTAAATTTATCCTTCGTCACAGGCTTAAATTATGTTAAATTTTAGTAATGATTAAATAAAATTAGATGCGGTGATTTCTTATTTATTAAAAGATGAAGAATCTCTTTTTTAATAATGTTTAAAAAAAAAAGAGCAGTTTTTGAATTGTTTCACTAAATAATAAAAAAAAGTGACCTTTCGGTTAGTTTTTATTCATAATTATAAACTAATTAATGCAGTTATTCACAGTTTGTAAAACAAAAAAGTAAATTTCATAGCATATTTTCGTTTAACTTTTAGTAATTTGGACAATATTTAGTATGGACAATATACAAATTAATGATTTGCGTACTATATTGAGAGATCGAAAATACAATTACGTAAATAAAAAAATTCCTCTTCACTGCTATTAAAAAGGAAATCCCAGTATCAAGAGAATTCCTCATATGTCTTATTTTTAACTGTCAAATATATATTTAATTGTGTGAATATTATATTTAATTGTGTTGTTGTAATAATTGAAGTTTTTACTTTTATTTCCAATACACATTAGATAATAAAAACTATTAATATTATTAATTAACAATTGTTTATCTTTAATTTAATTGCATGCTATAATTCATTAAAAATGTATTCTCAAAGGCATTTGGCATAAGGTACTATTCAAATTACCATTAAGATTTAAGTTTTGAATGGTTGCTGTTCA
Organism: Parasteatoda tepidariorum; assembly: GCF_043381705.1. NCBI lineage: Eukaryota > Metazoa > Arthropoda > Arachnida > Araneae > Theridiidae > Parasteatoda > Parasteatoda tepidariorum. The sequence continues at coordinate 72,912,373 of NC_092207.1, forward strand.
CTTTTCATACTTTGTGAGCTAAATGTTGAATCGTTTTTAAGTTATGAGATGACGTGAATAAATAATAAAGGTTCATGGGGAAATTAATGAAAAATAATTTTCGCAATATATTATTTCAGCTATTGCTTTTTCTTTTTTTTTCTTTTATAGTTTCCTAGAATTTCCATCCTTTGTCACCGCTATCAAACAAAACAAATTATTTTTATAAGGTTTTATTGGAAGTAAATATCATTAAAAAAATCCGACAGATGTCAGCACTTATTTCTTTTTACTTTTGTTAAAAAAATGTATTACAGAAAAAGAAAGTTGTGGAAAAATTGATTTATATAAAACAAGATTTGCTAGTAGTTGACATGTATTGGTTTAATTAATATTTTGCGATTTTTTTGTTCAAATTAATTAAGTTTTTCCTTTATTGAAACTTTTTATGTTTGTTTGATTTTTGCTAAAATAATTGTTAGCAATGTGTATTGAATTTTATTAAATATTTCATGAATTGTGATTTAAGAACTAAGAACTCCGCTGGCGGATGAAATTAGATAGTGAAATTGTTTGATTGTCTTACATTATTGTACTGTTTTTTTTTTAATAAAGAATTTTTATTAAAAAAAAATTTCAACTCTTTGTGTTTGGGAAAATGTATTTTCATGAAAAAGAAGTGCAGTACAAATCAGTTGAATTAATGAGTTCGGAAACAAATTTAATTTATAATTATTTCTTTCCTATGAACATATTTATTTTTCTAACTCATCAGATCAATTTGTGTTAATGGATGAGTTTCCAATATTTATAGTACACAAAACATATTAAATTATTTGTACTTTAAATACAACAAATTTTTAATTTAGGCGTTGAATAAGTCCTTTTAATAAAAGTTCAGATTGAGGAAGGTGAGACTTTAATTTGAGCAAAATAAATCTTTTAAAAACTGAAAATCCGTTTATGCATTAAAAATATTAATTGTATATTTAAAATGTCTAAGCGTGTGCTGTGTAATTTGAGCTTTACTTTTTAAAATATAAGTGATTTCTTATATCCTTATTTAGCGATGACTAGTTACGATTTAGTTCGTTAACTGAGAAATAAAAGTATGTTTTTGTTATCACTCTATATTAATAACCAATCGAACTTCAATATTGCACACCAACTCAATAAATGGTTAGAATCCCAATAAACTCTAGCATTGTTTTCAACTCTCGAACAAAACGTCAATGATCAGCTCATTTTTAGAACCAATGTCAGATTTATTTTGCATATGTGGAATCATGCAGATAAAAATGCAAATAGTTTTGTAACGTCACCCTTCACCTATATTTATTATATATATTTATTCCTTTATGTATTTAATAATATAATAATAATATTTATATTTCGTTAAAAAGCAAGTTTCAATGTAAAAAAAAATATACGATGCACACAATTAAAAAGGAATATTCTGATGTATTCAAGGAAATTTTTTTAAAAATAATTCATTGCCAAGGGGAAATTTTATCTAATTCATTACCGCTACTAGGCAACTAATAAATGTTTGATGAAAATCCTTCGATTTCCACGATAAAATTTTCGTCCGTGGTTGTAAGAATGAAATTATGGGCGAAATGATTTCTATAATATACTACTGAAAAGCGTTCCCTCATTAGGGTTTTTACGCGTTTTTTTAAAAAAATCAAAGTGTACTAAAGAGCATTCATTAGTGTTTTTACGCTTTTTGTTAAAAACAAATATACTGAAAAGCGTTCCCTCATGAGCGTTTTTACGCTTTTCTTTAAAAAAATTAAATGTACTGAAAAGAGTTCATTGCTTAGTGCTTTTACGCTTCTTTTCTTAAAAATAAATATACTAAAAAGCGTTTCCTCATATGCGCTTTATATGCTTTTTTATAAAGAAATTCAATGAGCTGAAAAGTGTTGCCTCATTAGCGTTTTTATGCTTTTTTTAAAAAAAATAAATAAATGAACTGAAAAACGTTGCCTCATAAGCGTTTTTACGCTTCTTTTTTTAAAAAAATTGAATGTACTGAAAAGCGTTTTTACGCTTTTTCTTTCTAAAAATAAAAAATAAATAAATAAATGATAATTTTGTATCTACATGTTCTATGAAGGACTTAAGTCTTGCAAATGACATTTAAAGTAGAAGCTCTCGGCAAATTTTTTTTAAATAAAAAAAATAAATAAATAAACTGAAAAACGTTGCCTCATAAGCGTTTTTACGCTTCTTTTTTCGAAAAAATTGAATGTACTAAAAAGCGTTTTTACGTTTTTCATTCTAAAAAAAAAAAAAAAAATGATAATTTTGTATCTACATGTTCTATGAAGGACTTAAGTCTTACAAATGACATTTAAAGTAGAAGCTCTCGGCAAATTTTTTTTTAAATACTTAAAACTTTATGTTTTAATAAAATCTTGAGCCTTTATGACTAGAAATTGCGAAATACCTTTAAATGTGTTGCATCATATTAAAAAACACAAATTTCTAGCGGGATTTTAAAATGTTTTAATTGGGCCTTTATATAATATATTTTTATTTTGGCAATCAACTTCCTAAGCTTCGTTAATGGCTCTGCGAATTTCAGTTTAATTACGATGCAGATAAATAAAAAAACTTTGTGATATAAAATTCCATATTATATACAGATGTCTAGACTGACTAAGCAGCTTAACTTTTAATGCAAAACGAATATTTCGTAACTGTAATTAAGATTAATAACGGTTTATCGTAAACTTCTATAAGATTTAAGTAAAAAGATTTAAAGTCTTTTAGTTTATAGATTTAAAACCATACATGTTATTATTCAATTTCATTAAGAACAGTGAATATTTATCTTTTCTTATCGGAAATAATAAGTTGGTTAATTAGCGGAGGAATTTATTGGCGATCCTGAGTAACTTTTGATTTAATCATTTGTTTTTCAAGTACTAACAATTTTAATATTTCGAAAAATATGCTAATTCATTAGTGTCTGTAGACAAACAGTTCCCAAATAGTGTTCCAAGGAATTTTAGAGTTCCTTTGAAGGAACTTAAAAAAGAAAATACTGATTTTTGAAACCTGTTTGTATCCGCTCATTATTTATCAAATATATCGGTTATTTATTTGAAAGAATTAAAGCAAAATGTCAGTGTGTAAAATGTGTCATTTAAAAGAAAAAAAAAATAATTTCCACTAATTTTTCCCATCAATCTTATCAATTCAAAGAAAATATCGAATTTTAAAAATAAATGTTTCCCTGATAATCATCCTCTTTAGTTTTCATTTCAACGAAAACTATAAATCACCTAATCCATTTTCAGATAATAAATAAGCTGATTTATGGTCTTCATATGATAGCCAAAAGCAAATTTAGAACTGGACTAGAAGCCGCTTAATACCTGTGAATTGATCTGCCACTTAATTGTAAGATTATTACTGATAAAACGATTAAAAAATTCATCATATTTTTGATATTAGATTATTTATGACGATTATCAGTATTTTCTTAGTTCAAATGCTCGCAATTTTATTTTATTTTATAACCGTCGTTGAACAGCCGACCCAATTCTTTTGAGTTTACGACTACGAATGTTCAACTCAGTAGCCTTGTAATTTTGAACCCAATCCAGAAGACAAGGGAACTTCAGGATTGAGTATTGGGAAAAATTTGGTTTCGAAGAGGACTCTGTGATGGAATTTACCCGCATTTGAGTTACATGGAGAGGGACACAACGAAAACCTTAAATGGTTAGTCTGACGACAAGGGGACTCTAATCCATGATCCGTCTACCACTGCGATCGGAGCGAGATGGGTGTGGAAATCGTTTCTACTTTCTACCAGCCCTGGGATTCAGACCCAGTACATAAAGCCACTGCGGCTAAATGCTTACACTTGCTAATGAACTTTATATACTAGCTCGGGGGTTCCATCAAAAAAAGATTGTTTATTTAGGGTTCCGTAATAGGAAGAAAATGGGAACTGCTGGTGTAGACAACTTTTTAAGCTACGAAATCAGGACTCAGTATTATTTCTGATAATACTTACCTCTATTTGACGAATATGGGGTTTTACACATTTTGGACTTTTCACCAACTGTTAAAAAAATACAGACACGGAAAAGCAGCATATTCATTGGCATATTTCATTATATTCATTGGCCTATTTCATTGTATTTTCAAAATCTGTAAGAGAATCAAAAAATTTCTCACTCTGTTGTAAATAATCTTCCATTTAAAAATAATTCCAAGCAAAAAGTGATTGTTTACAATTGTTTATTCTTATTCTTAGGCACTACAGCCGGTTACAGGCCAAAGCCGTCTCAGTCAGTTTACCCCATCTGGATTACCCCATCTAGATCAGTTTACCCCCTCTATTCGATGCTATATTTCTCCATGTGTTAACTCTTAAGTCTTTTAACCACTTCTCTAATCTATCTAACCATCTTGTTCGAGGTTTTCTTCTTTTTGCTTTTTCCATCTGGTGTTTTGAAGGTTATTTTTTTAACAGGATTTTCATCGCTATACTGAAATAGATGTCCTAGCCACCCTACTTGACTCATAAATATTATATTTAGTCTATAATGATGTAAATTACAAAAAGTTTTACAAAATTTTAAACTATGTAATTGTAAATGAAAAAAAAATAGTCACTGAAAAACTTTTTTGTTGAGAAATTATTTGACGGATTTCCTTTAAATTTTGTCATTTAAAATTAAGTAGAAGCACAAAAAAAAAAAAAAAAAAAAAAAAAAAATGAAAAGGTACTGAAAAATATTTTTGGTTATTGTGGAGTGGACAGTTGCCGATTCTAATAGAATACTTTTAACGAGAAGAATGAGGCATTAAAAAATACATGCGAAACGAATGCTTTTTAGTCCCAGTCAAGAAAGAAACTGTTTCTGATGATTTTAAGCCCTCTATTGCTCTTTCCTATCTCATTAAGTGGTGAGATTTTATCAACATTTTTGGATTTTTTCTTCTCATAAACATGAACTCGACTGAAAATATAAACTTTTTTTTACTTCATTTTTGACAAGAAATATTAAAGTATACAGGGCGTTCCATTTCAATAGCCGTTATTATATATTTGTGAAATTATTGTCCAAAAGAAAGTAAAAAAGTACAAAAATTAGATATTCAATATTCAAGCGAGGATAGAACAAGCTTCAGATTTAAAATGAGTCGCATTATGAACTGAATTCGTCAAAACCAGTTTGACTGTCTGACGAAACTTGTGATTGTTTCGAACTTTATCTGCTTTCTGCTTTTTCCACCAACCAAACAGGTTTTGAAGTTTTGCGTTCTGTCTTTCTCAGTACTGACTCGTGTGATTTCAATAGTGTTATTGTTTTTTCCTCGCTTAAATGCTATTAACCCATTCCTTGCCGTGGCACACTTTTGCATTAGCGTGAGAAGTACCCGTTATGAGAAAAGTGTGCGTACTGTTGTTACTAATGCCAGCAACTCTGTTATGGGAGTCCAAGCGATTTTAAGGCAGTGGGTGCGTTTCTTGTTTTTCAGTGTCACTATCTATGGCCAAGAATACCACTTTAGCCGCACACACGTCACAACCCGTTTTACAGGGAGTTCATTACATTTATATTCTATTCATTCATCTACAGATCATAATTTTGACCTAAATCAGCAAACGATCAATATCCAATTCAGTTCTCCTTGAGGTATTGATTTGTCATGGGAACTTGGAGGATTAGTGACAGCGACAGATCGCTAAAGTCAGCTTAGTGAGCATATATGGCAACGTTACTTTTAAAAAGTAACGAGTAAAAGTACAAGTATTTTTAAAAAAAGTAACGAGTAAAAAGTAAAAAGTTCTTATTTTAAAAAGTAACGAGTAAAAAGTACAAGTAAAAGTACAAGTACTAAAC
>NC_092207.1:72919710-72954303 GCF_043381705.1 Parasteatoda tepidariorum
GACAGATTGCTAAAGTCAGCTTAGTAAGACAGACTCCGACAAATTGCTAAAGTCAGCTTAGTAAGACAGACTCCGACAAATTGCTAAAGTCAGCTTAGTAAGACAGACTCCGACAAATTGCTAAAGTCAGCTTAGTAAGACAGACTCCGACAAATTGCTAAAGTCAGCTTAGTAAGACAGACCCCGAAAGATTGCTAAATTCAGCTTAGTAAGACAGACCCCGACAGATTGCTAAAGTCAGCTTAGTAAGACAGACCCAGACAGATCGCCTGATAGATCGCTACTAAGTTTCTAGGTCCACTAGTCACCATTTAATGCACGGTGTTTCTTAGGCCGGTTTGATTCGAACTCACTATCTCACGAACATGAGCCCAGCGTCCTACCAACCATATTATCACGGCCAGTGAAAAAGGTTCTAAAACACTTAGGCTTCAATCGATGTTTATAATTTTTTGTGTTTACTGCCATCTTTATGTAATTTCAGAAGCGTAAATAAATAAAAAATAAGATTAATAGTGAATTTTTTGGGCATAAATTTCTTGTTTTCCGAAATAAATTCTAGAAATTTAAAAACTGAGTTACAAAACTTTATGTTTTAAAAAATAGAGGGCATGGTTAGGAAATGGAAGCCTACTGTGCCGACTTTTTAAATTTCATTTTCGACAAGCATTCTAAAAATTTATAATAAGGGTGGTTATTACAGAACATTCTGTATAATATCACGAAACACTTTGTGTGTCCCACCGCAACAATTAAATTCCAATAAAGGCAAAGTTACCAAAGTTTACTGTACTCTTTGGCAAGTAGAAAAGAGAAAAGAAAAGAAATCTACTAAAAGAAAAACTATAAGTAGGAAGTAAACTTTTCCCCGATAATTAAATTTCTTTTGAAATCGAAGTTGATCAAGAACAACTTCAAAAAACTCACCAGAGACTACGATGAAAAGAAAATACAAGTTGATGAGAGTTAAAAGATATCAGATATCCCAACTGGAAACGTTGGATCGATTCTTGTAAAAAATAAAGAAGGATACTTGTTAAATATATAATGTCTTTTGTGTTTCGAATGTTACTTAAATTCAAATTACTTTATAAACCTATTTGAATTTAGGTAATATTTAAAGCGAAAAAAATTCTTTAATTTAAATGCTTCGATTTAATCAACTGAAATATAATATAATCAATTATCAATATAATCAATTGAAATATAATATAATCAATTATCAATAAAATCAATTGAAATATACTATAATTAATTATCAATATAATCAATTGAAATATAATATAATCAATTATCGATATAATCAATTAAAATATAATATAATCAATTGAAATATATTATAATCACTTCTCAATATAATCAATTGAAATATAATATAATCAATTGAAATCAGTTATCAATTATCGATATAATCAATAAAATCAAATATAATCAATTTAAATATAACTATAATTCTTTTAAGCATCAAAACTTATTGTTAATTCAAAATGATTTCCGTTAATAAAAATATTTCAGTTTTCAGGTAAAAAGGGTATATGCAATGAATACTAGGTTTAATTTTAGTGAAATTGTTTGAATAATTTTAAATCCAATTAAGTACAAGATGTCCCAATAGTGACTGACGAATTGAAAGGAATAATGAAAGAAAAATAGAAATAAATAAATACGGAGAGTTAACAGCGTTTGCTCAGTAAACCAATTATTTCTTCTTGCTAAGTTTTAATATAAGTTACAAAGCTAACCGGCAGATGACGTTGCGAACTGAGAGTACATATGAAATAATTCGAAACTGATACAACGGGGTATTGTCATGAGCACATTCGCTTTCAAATGTATTCTGCGGATATGATAGTCAATAGTACTATATGTTGACACGCTTTGTAATTAATTTTGAAACTATATGAGTATAACTATACTTGTTTCCTAAGCAGGTTGCAGCAGGTCATTTATCTTAATTCCGGTTTCTAAGATGCATTTATTATAGTACTGGTGCGTTAGTTAGTGAGGTTGTTGTCCAAGTGAAAGCTTAGGGCACTACAGTGTTAAGCTACACGTTTCCCAAAGATGAAAGTTTTACAAAAACCATTCCTTAGTATTGTTTTCAGGAGAGTATTTTTAAAGTTTCCGGATTTTCTGACAGACAACAGTATAATGCACTAAGGCAAAAGATTTTGTAAATGAAAAAGAAAGATTGTTCCAGAAAGATTTTCACCTAAAAAATTCTCTAGAAGAATTCAAATATGATTTATCATTATATTACACAAACATCGTAAATTATTCTGAGATACGCTTTGCTTAGACATACACTACTATACAATAATGAAAAAGACATTTTCAGTTTTTGACATTTTTTAGAATTTCTCTAGAAATTCTTAAAGATTTATTTTGTAATTTTAGAGGTGTTCAGATAATGCGAATTTTCGTACTCAGCTATAAAGTTTAAAGCTTTCAGAGGCTTTTGAGACCTACAGTAAATTACGGAAGAAAACAAGTATTTTTGGATACCCTATGCAAGAAAATCAAGCAATGAGCTTCTATCAATTGCTTTAATTCTTTATTTTTAATAAAGTTCGTAAATATGGAGATATGGACATTTTTATAAAAAATAGATTTTTTTCGCTATAATTTCATAAATATTCAATGGAATTAAACGAAATTTTTGTTGAAATCTAAGGTAAATTACAATAATTGCTGATTAAAAATTAAAAAAAAAAGCTGCGCAAGATATAACTATTTAAGATAGTTTTTTTTTATACTGTGCACGAGCAGAAAAAATTTAAATAAGTTTTTTTCCATAATTTTGTGGGGAATCGTAATTGGTAACTAATGATAAAAGCTTAAAAACTTAAAAAGTTCGAATACCTTAAGGACTTAAAAAGTTTTAAGCGATTTTCTGAGCAGTTTTTGTACTTTTCAAATGACAGCTCAAAACAATGAGGAGTTTTTCACAAATTTCATCCTGTACTATTGAACAAGCTTTATTAAAAATGAGACCGGCATTGTGGGGGATCACTCCCCATAAAAGTATGTTTTCTTTCTCTCTATACCATCAAAGTCTAGTTTCCGAAAGATTATTGTAAGGTCTGCTTATTTTCTGCTAAATTTTGTCTTTTGATACAAATTTTTTTTTTTTTTTACGTTTTGAGCTTTCCTTTGAAAAATACAGACAAAAAAGCAATTTTTTAGGTAGTTACCTAAAAAATTGCTTAAAACTTTTTAAGTTTTTACGATGTAGCCGGAAAAGGGCATATTAACTTGAAAAAAAAAAAAAAAAAAAACAACAATCTAGGGAACACCGGAGAAAAGCATTAAGAGCAATGGGCCTTAAACTTAAAATGAAACATCAGGATGGGAAAAAGTGCATTTCCTACATTACTGAACCTGCGAAAAAAAGAAAAGAAAGAAAAGCAACAATATACTCATCATAGGGAGTCAGCTTGGCATTGAAGGGACAGCACAGCCCGCTTGTTGTCGAATGTGTTGTTTAATTTAACCAGCTTCAAACCCATCAGAAAGAAATGCTTCATTGAAAGAAAGCTGGCCAAAGTGATACAAACCACAGCTCCCATTTTGGTTATCGATTGAAAAATTATTCTTTTTATAGTTTATTATTTATCTAATAATAATTATCTAATTGTTTTTTTGCCCTTAAATGTAAACACAATATATTCGAGAGTTTAAGCAAAAAAGCTTCTCTCCTTAGTTTTAAAGACGTCTTAACATAAAGTATGAAAACATTAAAACGTACTAGTGGGCTGCGCCCCCTGCTCGCTAACGCTCGCCAACCCCCGAAAATTGCTACGCAATCATATAATCTTATATGGTTTTCTTCGCAAACCAAGCTCGCTTCGCTCGCTACTAACTTAGGTACATTGCAAATGCACAAAATTCTAAGAATTCAAAACAATCATCCATATAACAACTTTTTTTCAAAAGAAAAAAAATTACATATTTTTAGTGAATACTAAGTCATTGATATTGAATTCAAATTTGAATTCAGATAAATGACATGTAATTCGTTAAACCTATTAGAAATGTGCTATAGTATAAAATCTTAAAGCGTAACAACACGACTGAGATTCATTTTTCAATGAATAACTAATAACAATAATAAAACAAATAAATTTGTGATATAAATCAAAAATCGTCAAATAAATTCGTAATATATAAATTCGTGAAAAAAAGCGCTTTCGACAAAATACTAAAATAGAGATCTATCGACAAAGACTACTCACTTCTGCCTAGCTTAATAGTATGAGATTGCCGCAGCTGATAGGGTGAATTTCGGAAGAGATCACATTTGGTGAGAATGCTCTCTCTGGTTATTTCATTTTCCGTTTTTAAAAGCGCTATATGTTGAGCCACCTCAGCTAGATTTGGCATGTGACATTTTTAGCGACAATCATTGGTCGATTTCCTAGCGTTGCCATTCGGGGAGTTGTAATGAGGCTTTTTTTGTCGCCGTGTAAGAGAAATATATACATAGATTATTTGTTACAATTAGTAGAAGTTTGAGCCGCGATGGCTAAGGGGATAGAGCGTTCGCCTTTCAATGAGGTGAACTGGGTTCGATCCCGGCGATGACTGGTTGATACGCATCCGGCTTGCACCGACCACAGTGCTGATAAAAAATATCCTCAGTGGTAGATGGATCATGGGTGGGTTAGAGTCCCCTTGCCGTCAGGCTAACCGTGGGAGGTTCTCGCGGTCTTTCTCTCCATGAAACGCGAATGCGGGTTAGTTCCATCAGTAAGTCCTCCACGAAGGCAAATTTCTCCCAATACTTGATACAGGAGTTCCCTTGTCTTTTGGATTGGGTTCAAAATTGCAAGGCTACGGAGTTGAACATTGGTAGTCGTAAACCCAAAAAATGGGTTGGCTGTTCAACGACGGGTATAAAATAATTATGAAAAATAAAATTAGTAGTAGTTTGTTCAATCATATCACTGCACTTTATGATGTTAATTTGCTCGAGAACATTTTTGCCTGAAAAAGCGAAAGAATACTCACTATTCGATCGGAAAACCATGAAATCGGGTCAACTTTTTCCGATAATTTAATTTTCTTTGAGATACTTTTGAACACTTTAGAATAGTATCCGATTTCGGATTAGAAAACAGATCAGGTAATGGGAAGCTTTTAGCGAAGGAATTTTTAAACTCTAACAAAAATAAAATTTTATTTCCTTAAAGTATAGTTTTCTTCGTATATCTCACTTTGTATTGTTCCATTGGTGTTTTTTTTTGTTCTACTGTTTATTCTTTAACTGATATTTTTAAATTTAATACATATTTGTCATTTAAAATTTTCAAAAATTCGAAGCATGTATAACTGTTGCAAATTACTTAAGATTATTGCTTTATCGAAGGTTTTACATTTTGTAGTCTTGTCTTGTTAACTCTTATCTTTGTATTAAGCCCTGTAGCAGAAACTGTTCAGCATGACAATAGACGCCACAGATTGTCACAGAATCTGCAGATTAGGTCTTTTAATAAAACCACAAACTGAGAAAAATTGAGGGCGGCAAAAAGCCGAGAACAAGTAAAAATTAGAGATAAAATGAAAAGGATAAGATTTTTTAAGTCCATCTTTTCTTTTTGATTACTTTGTTTCTGATTGCTTAGTATAAGCCTCTGCCTTTTCTCCTTATAAACGAAGATAAAGTATGAAAATTGAAAGTATGAAGTTGTAAAAAAATCATATTAATTTGAAACCACAAAAATTTTTTGCGTATAATTTAATTATATTTAATTTTTGCAAATTGTGCAAGATCTATGTTAGATTAAGCTTAATTCTTTTCAATAATAATCTATGCGTGACTGCATTTTATTTTTGAAGAAGGTGCTTTTGATTGAATATGTCAATTCTGCTAACGGGACTATGGGTCTTAAATTTTGTGATACCAAAACTACATATAAAATGAGAATTATTAAAATTAACTTTTAATTTTACTACCTGTAATGAAAAAAGGAAGATATTGTTTATCTGTTAGTCTCTCTCGCTCATAACTCCAGTGGGAGGTTTTAATGGTTTTCCTCTCCATGTAACGCAAATACTGTTTGGTTGTCTTAAAAAGTCCTCTCCGAAGGTTAGTTTGTCCAAGAGCTCCTTTATGTTTTAGGCTTAGGTTTGGTACAAAATAAGACTAAGGAGTTGATAATCGATAGTTGTAAACTCAGAATTGGATCGAATGTTCATCGCCGGTTGTAAAATAAAGTAAAGCAAATAAAAGTAAAATAAAATGTAATATATATAATATATAGTATATGATATATTACATATAATATATAATATGAGATGTGATATGATAAGAGATATGATATGATATATATGATATGAGATATGAAATAATATAATATAATATGAAATAATATAATATGATAGGAAATAATAAAATATAATATGAAATAATATAATATAATATGAAATAATATAATATAATATGAAATAATATAATTTAATATGAAATAATATAATATGAAACAATATAATATGAAATGATATAGTATAATTTGAAATCATATTATATAATATGAAATAATAAGAAATTAAATGAAAAATTAAAAAGATATTTTTTACCTAAGAAGTATTTTGTTATTTACTCCTTTTTTAGCGGTAGTTTTATTTCACATTTATTTAATCTTAGTATTACATTCTGTTATAATTTTGATTTTGATTATAATTCCAACCTTAAGACTTGAAACACAAAGTATTGTTCTTTTTAGGACTGGGCGATATTAGAAATTATGTATCGTGATATATCGTCAGTTTTGCATCGCGATATAGCGATGTATCGCGATATNAGTAAATCAACGATATTAACTTATTACGCAACTATTTTAAACATATTCGAAATGGCAGTTAATTTATTAATCGTTTGCAATTATTAAACAATAAATAAGTTGCATTCACGTTCGTAATGAGTGCAGTGTAAAATTTTGCACAGACGGTATATGCGCTTTAAACAGCGAAACAAAAATTGTAAAACATTAACTGTTCTCCCAATTACCAAATAATCTATTTACCAAAAACTTTATAATGGTGATTAAAGTAAATAAAAAGGAATTTTTTTTAAAAAAAACTGTACCATATTTTTTTAAACAATCTCAAAGCAAAAAAACAATTGTTATATTTAAGTTTCATAAACTTTTTTCAAATTTCAAGAACACTATAATAAAATATTTTCAATGATGCCAAAAATGATGACCTTAAGTATTATCTGAAAGTTCAACTGACACGTAAAACAATATACTTTTTTAAGTTGAAATGATAGAACTGTACTTTAAAAAAAGATAAAACTGTTGAGAAAGTCACATCAGTAAAGAATACTAAATGGAAAAGTCTTGTTTTATGGGGTACTCAAACGAAATAAAAAATTATAGACTTGAAATCATATATCATTCATATGAGATATAAGTATCCGAGGAGGTAGTTTGAAGCTTCGGGGCACTGAAAAATGTTAGATTTTATAGAATTTTAGAATATATGTTTGAAAAATATCAAAATATAATGAAATAGAATTTAAATCGTTCAATTTTTTGGAGCATAAATTGTGGAAAACGACAATTTGCTTGCAATTTATTGCTTATGAGGCAGTTTATTTTTTAAGAGTCAGGTAGGGTTCGATACTTGACGATTTTGTTGTAATTCTTAGTTTCTAAACTCTTTAAATAAAATTCTTAGGCACAAGGTTCTTTTTATTTTTTGAGAAATTTTTTTTTTTTTCACAAAGTTTTCGGGAGTCAAAACTGTAGATCTTCTGAAATTTTGAGAAAGAAACATCGATTTTCAGGTGGAAACACTTTTTGTGAAATAAATGAACGGGAACAGTGACCGCTATTTTACGTTCTACTACATTCTTGCAAACTATTAAGATTTAAACACTGATAGTGGACTTTTGTATTGAAGGTCAAAGGTCATTAAAAATCTCCGAAAGAAGGCTATATTCTCAGAATTTGTCCTTCAAAATCTTCTATTACCAATAGTGAAGCACAAAGGTGTATATTTCTACGAATATATCTCTGAGTAGTATCTAAAAAATCAATATATGTGTGATGTAGATTTGGCTGGACCACTTTAGAAGACCTCGAGTTTGCCGACGGTATTGTTCTCATATCATCAAATTGTAACGATCTGAATATGAATATACAAACTTTAAAAAAAATATGCAAACGAAATTGGCCTTGAAATTAATAAAAGTAAAACAAAAAATAATGAGAATAAATGCGAAATCTAACGGAAGCATGGAAATGAATTCCAAAAAGATCGAAGAGATTGATTCTTGTGTTTATCTCGTAGCTATTGTTAATAAACAGGGTGGATATTTCTCAGAGACTGAGAAAAGCTAGATCCTGTGCTATTTTTGAAGAGCCTCAAATATATATAAAAAAAATAAATAAATGTCTATAAGGCTACCGTGCGTTCCATTCTTTTGTACGGTGCCGATTGCTGGAGTACCCGGATGTCAGAAAAAGAAAACCTTTCAAAACAGATGCCTAAAAATAATACTAAAAATCTTCTGGCCTAATAGTGTAACAAATAAAAACCTTTTAACAAAAGCTAATATCCCATCTGTTAATGAAGAAATAATGGCTCGGACATATACCAAGAGCAGATGGAAATGTTGCAAGCTCATGTCCGCCTGACGGAAAGAAAAAAAGAGGGAGACCGAGAATAACACGACAAAGATGCGTTTAGGAAGATCTGAGTAGAGCGTGATTAACTGGATGGGAAGGAGCGCGTTGCCTGGCGAGTGTGGTGAAAAAGACTCGAGGTTAGGTATGAAGATGATGAGTAAGTTAGTGTATGTAAGTAGATTTGGGTAGACCTTTAATTCGGTCAATTTTAAGTAGTACAAAACCGAAATTTTGCACAACTTTCAGGGTCATTTACTGTCTTCACCAAAACTAGACAAACATGAAATCTGCAGGGGAATAAACCTTAAGTATAGCAGAAACAAAATCAATTCACAGATCTATGGTTACTGATTCAATTTTTTCATAATATGAGGCAAAATTATGAAACCGTTACCTGAGTAATTGAATGTAGAAATAGTTAAGGGAATGCTGCAAGTTGTTTTTTAAAAAAATGTGATTTTAGACTAACATGAATATATGAAGTTAACGTCTTCCCCGGGATGAGCTGCAGTCTTTTCCGTTAGCACTTAAGGAGTGTCAAAAAGTTCCTCAAACATTTCACTGATTTTAACGCATTCCGTGTAAATATTTTTTTTAATTTTATTCTCAAATTTATTCGAAGGAAGTTACAAAAAACTTTTCGGAACAAATCAGAATAGTTTACATTTCTCGGACATGGAATGAGATTCAGATTTGTTTTTCAACCAGGATTTTATTTTAAATATTGTTCAGATTCAATTCAGATTCGAATTCTATATAGAACTGTTCAATGTTTTTGTATTCTACTTCTTCTACATATTTTTTTCTCTGAAGTCATTTTCAATCAGAATGATTTTGTGCGACCCTTTATATTTAAGCATACATTGAATGTATGTTGCGAAAATAAAGATTTTGTATTCCTCATCATCATAGTTGGCAAGACAGCCCAATGTGAGCCAGTGCCTTCCTCTGAAGATTTCTCCATGACGACTTCCGATTTATCTCTGATCTCCAATTCTTTTCATTAATTGCGACAAAATCTGACTTCACTGAGTCTGCCCATCTCAACCGCGGTCTTCCCGGTTTTCTTTTTCCAGTGGGTCTAAAAAGCAGTATCTTTTTTATTGTGTTGTCATCACTTATTCGAATCACGTAGGTGATCCAATTCATTCTATTTATTTTTATGTATCTAATTATATCAGGTTGTTTATAAATCTTGTACAGTTCAAAGCTAAATCTCCTTCACCAGTTATTGTTTTCATTTACACCACCAAGTATACTCCGCAAAATCTTTCTCTCAAATATTGCGATCCAATTTTCCTCCAGCAATTGGACTCCAAGCTTCAGAAGCGTATGTCAAGACTGGCCGGACAAGAGTTTTGTAGATTAAGAACTTTGCTTTTCTGGAAAGAAACCTAGATTTAAAAAATCTTCTCAGCCCATAGACAGCCCTATTCTCCAGATAGAGAAAGATTTTGTATTATTGATAAATATTTATACGTCTACAAAAATGTCAGTTTAAATTAATACTTTTCGCCAATTTAGAACTTAAGGAGACAGTTATTTAGACAAGTGACATACTATTATGATATATTGTTTTGCTCTGAATCTCGCACAAGTTGATACAACTGATAGATCAAAAGCTATAAAAGTTTTCATGGATAAATAGTAGCGTACATAGCTATGCAGGCAAAGTTTTTGATCCTATGAATTTTTTTTGCTGAATGAATCAAATAAGATCAAAACCAATTGATTATTAACAGTTTCATAAATATTTAATAACTTAGTTTGAATATATTTATACTGTTTTGAAATAATTTATTTCACTAGCCTCAAATCAGAGCTGATAGGACGACAGAAAATAAAAACCAGTTTATCGTCATAGCTATGTTTATCACATGCACCTTTTATCTTTTTTATGTGTAATGGAACAGATGGTCTTATAACTCCTTTCTCATTTTTCTCTTGTTTACGTCCAAATAACTGACGTTGAATCTTCTACGTCTGCTCAAGGACGGTGCAATATTGTTTCCGAAGCATATTTTTTTCACGCCGAATTGAATAAAGCCCCAGCCAAGTCTATTGAACTATAAGTAATACCTTAAAAGTTTTAAAAAGTACTGTGTTATACTTACGCATATCACCGCGTTTGTTATAAAGACAAGCAATGCATTTGATACGTTTTTATTTACTCTTTGTTGAAAGAGATTGAAAATAAATTAAATTAACAATTTTGAAGTTATAAGAGTTAAAATGATTTTAGGTATAAAGAAAATAGTTTTTGAGTTACGCTTATTTACGCATTGACATTTCTATCTAGGCAACAAAAACTGTACACGGGATCCAATAATTTAAGTGCTTATTGACGATGTAATATCAAAAAATAAAATAGTTGTAAATAAAAATTTATGCTGTTTTAGAATAAAGCTCAATTACTTCTAAGCTGTTCGTATTTTTGACCTAAATCATAATTCGATTCAGGGTAAAATAATCCTTCGAAAGTTAATCTGTGGAAAATAAGGTATTAAATATTTCTTAAACTGTTAGTAATAAATTGGTTTTGATCTCTGGTTTGATCTTATTTGATTATTCCTAAGACATTCATAGGATCTAAAACTTTGTTTGTTCGGCAATGTAGAGTATTATTTTATACATTAAAACTTTGATAACTTTTGATCTTATTAGTTGTATTGAATCGGTTGAGATTTTATTCGATTCAACATGAAATCAAATGCCCTAATACAATATGTCACTTGCACCAATATGTCAATGCACCAATACAATAAGTCAAAGTGTAAGTTTACCTCCCATTCAATAAGTTCTAAATTGAGGCTACAGTTCACTATAGGGTAAGGTGTTACCTTCATGTATTCCTATCGGGCCCAAATCACGTTTTTTTTAAAACAATTTTTCAGCGTTCTCATAACTATTTCTGTATTCAATTACTCAGGTACGGGTCTTTTATTTTAGAGCTATATTATAAAGAGTTGAATCGGTAACAATAGTTCTGTGAATTGATTTTGTTTTTGTTACACTCAAGGCCTCTTTTCGAAATAAATCCATACTTTTGGCAAAGGCAGTCAATGATCTTGAAAGTTAAGCAAAATTTCAATTGCTTGCTACATAAGGTCAATTTTAAGGTCATATAAAATGTTCAACACACGTATGTTTATTTTTTTTTATGTACTACTCATTTGAATGTATTCTTAAAAATACCTACCTTTGTTGTTCACTGTTAGTACTAGCAAATTTTGACTGTCAAATTCTAAGAAACAGCCTCTTTTCGAAGATTTTTAAATGACCTTTGGCCTTCGATTTGGTTCACTGAAATTACTTATGTTTTAATAGTTACTCTGAACATAGTAGAATATAAAATTACAACCAGAGCCGTGATTAATTCATTTCACAAAAAGTATTGCCACAGGTAAATCAATGACTTTTTCTCAAACTTCCAGAGGTTATTCAGGTTTGACTCTCAAACAAATTCTCAACTTGAACAAATTTTTTTCTCAAAGAGAAAAAAAACGCGTATTTAGTAGGGAAACATAACGGATATAACCTGAAAATTTCAAGAAAAACGAGAATTTCAAGTACACAACTGGTTCTTAAACTGGCTCTTAAATGCTTACTACTATTTACCATGCTTGTACGAAAAGCAAATAAAAAAAAAAAAGAAAACCTCACTAAATTTTGATCTAACGCTGGAAAATTTCATTAGTTAGGCATAAAATGTTTTAAACGCAATATAATCTTTAATGTCAAAATCAAAATTTGAACAAAATCAATCAAATAGTTTCGGAAAAAAAATTAACAATTAAAGCCTTTTTCTTTTTTCTTTTTTTTTTGTCCTGAGATTTTCTTTTGTGTGATTGAAATACAATAAAATTTTTTTCTAAGAATTTTAAAAAGGATTTAAGCATAATTTTACGAATTTATTTTTATAACTTCTCAACCAACTCAATAGTAATCTAAGTCTAAACTATACCTTATAAAAATGCTAATATGGAAAGTAGTGCTCAAAATGTTAAATAAAATTAAAAATAAATAAATAAATTTAAGTTTAGTTTATGATATAAGCTTCAAAATTTTAAAATTAAGTTAAAAAAATATCTTTGAGCTGCTGTGACGCGGGTGATAGAGCGCTCGCCTCCCAATGAGGTGACCTAGGTTACATCCCAGGGCCAGCTGGTAGATTTAAATTCTGCCCGCAGCTCGCTCCGACCACAGTGCTGACATAAAATATCCTCAGTGGTATACAGATGATGGGTTAGAGTCCTTTTGCGGTGAGGCTAACCGTGGGATGTTCTCGTGGTCTTCATCTCCATGTAACGCAAATGCGGGTTAGTTCCACCAGAGAGTCCTCCACGAAGATAAATTTATCCCAATACTTGATCCAGGAATTCCCTTGTCTTCCGAATTGGGTTCAAAATTACAAGGTTACAAAGTTGAACACTAATAGTCGTAAACCCAAAAATTGGGTCGGCTGTTCAACGACCGTTATAAAATAATAAGAAAAATAATAAAAAAATATATTTGAAGCAATATTGATCCAATATTTAAGTTTTTTAAATAATAAATCAAAACTTTATTTAAAATTTTTAGTTAATCCCTATTTTCTATAGCATAGTTCCTATTAATCCCTATTAAAGTGCCAATAAATCTCCTATTAAAATTTATGAAATAGTTAAAAAAATATTTTATGCTAATTGCTTTTTAAACATTAATTAGTAATGCATAAAATAAAAAAAAATTTGAAACTAAGTTTTAAATATAAAAAGATTTTACCTCTTAAAGTGCACTTTTAATAACATTTAAAACGTCAATAAATTCACTGATATTAATATCTTTCATGAGAGAAGCTAATTAATTAAATGTTTCCTCTCATAATGAAATGGTTTGCGAAATTCTAATTAAATACTTTTCTAGCTCAGGACTTTTCGAACTGTAAACGGTACTAACTAGCTTTTTACATTTTCAATTATTTTAACGGCAGTTTTCATAAGTTCTGAGAGAAAAATACTTTTTTTTTCAAGCAGCAATTTTTCCAGCGCAAAAGTTATATATTCTGAATTGAAAATTGTTGAGTTCTCGGATATTTTGCGAGAAATGTGTTACTTAGAAATATATCAAATTAAATTCATTTAATTGCTGTACATTTGAGTGTGAAAATAAATATTCTGCTGCCTGCCTTTTTTCTTTTTGATGTCTGCATTATTTTGTGATTTATTTTAGCATCAATGTTTAAAATAAATTTGAAATTCTTTTATATTTTTATGAAATATGGTGAAATATTTTCTTTCAGATGTCCATCTGGATAATGACCTTTCGTCGTACAGTCATCTGAAGGGAAGATTTGTTGGTCACTCTTTCAGGGGCACCCTATTAGGTGGGCCAAAGTTGCTCCCACAGAAGGGACAGATAGTTCAGAGAAGGAGAGAACATCCATGCCTTGCCCGGGATTCGAACTCCGGAACCTTTCTGATGCAAGGCCAGTTTCCCGACCCTTACATAGGCTTGTCGGTGAAGTATAAAAATTAGTGTTTAATATTTATTATAGAATTGTATTGATTTACACATCTACTAATTGATTTCAAACATAATTCATCGATTTTTTAAAAATGACCCTCAACTATTCAGTTTCTTCTATTGAAATTAACAAAAAGAATTATCTATTATATATAATTCTCTTACGTGGCTCCCAGATTTTGGCTGTATTTTTTTTCCGCCGGTGGAAACGTTTGCTTTGTTTTGAAAACACCAAAGAATTCTGCCTTTTAATGATGTGTTTCTGATCTAATATATATAATTCTCTTACGTGGCTCCAAAGTTTGGCTGAAGTACTTTGTACAACTAAATAAGATTCTTTTCACAACAGTTAAATATTTACTTTATTTTCCTCATTCATAGAGAAAACAGACGGCAAGGAATTCTGTTAGGTTAAAAAACATTTCGTTAAAAAAATAACGAATTCTAAAAGAAATAAAAATAAACAACTTAAAAAATAAAAATGCTGTTGCCATCCATAGAATTTTTTGAAAGTTAGCTTAGCAACATAAATCAAAATGACATAGAAGCGCAACTAAATCAAAATTATGATACCTGAGCGCTTGACGTAACAAATCCTTCAATTCTAAAAGTGTTATATCGCCAAATGCCCAAATTAACAATTGTGTTCTTAAAGAAATTCTATAAAAAGTTTTAAATAAACAACCTACTTCTACAACTGCTTCTTGAAGAACTTGGCTCATTGATTAAAAATATTGTTTTAATTTTACAGTACTAACTTTACTTCTACTTTCATTATTGCTATGACCCTCTTTCATTACATTTTACAACTTCATGCTAAATTTGAGGACTTTAAGTTGTTTTGTGGTTGAATACTGACATTTAGAAATGTGTACATAAAAAAAATAATATTTAGAGGTTAAGAGTTGCCTCAGAAAAATTTGAATTGTTGACATTGAACTTAACAATGGAAACAATCGTTTTTGTGAAAAATTGAATTGTATTGTTGACATCAAAACTAAAAATATTGTGTTTCAACTTAACAATACTACCTTAATTTATACTTTAGAATTGCCTCGGAGAAATTTGAATTGTTAGCAATGACTTAAACAAAAAGTTTTATTTTAACTGACAAATACTATATTATAATTTTAACTTTTTCTATGACTATACTCATTTTCTTACTCTTTTCTTTGTTTTTTATACATTTTATATTTTTGTGATAAAATAAAAAACTTATAGTTGTTCTGCTTCTGAACACTGATGAAAACACAAAATGATGGGCTTCATCAACAATCAAAAATATATACATTTATTTTACAAATTCCATATTATTAAGGTGGCGCCCTTCAGAGAATTAAAAATACAAAATTATCTTCATCAAAGCCGATGCTTTACATCCGGCGTTCAGTGGCAGACTACTATTGCATATTGTTTTACAACACATGGCTTTAGCCCTCTGGTGGGAAAGACTTCAAAACAAAACTTAAAACAGTTACTTTTCTCAACAACTGAAATTTAGAATAGTGTGATTAAGAAAAATATGTGAACTGTTTGTAATTTCAAATTAATATTGAAATGTGCAGGTTTAGAATTTCCTACAGTGAAAAGTTTTCGGAACTTCAGTATTCAAAAAAGTATACAAAAACTAGACGTTAGGAACGTATCCAATGAGCGAGCAAAGCGAGCATTGGATTGCGAAGCAATCCGAAATGAACTGCGAAAGCAGTTCCGGGGGTTGATGAGCGCCAGCGAGCAGGGGGCAAAGGCTCCTAGATTTTTATAATAATTGAGAAGAAAGATTTCGAATCCGTTATGAAAAATAGTTTATAATTCAATGCCCAGAAAAATTAGGTACCTACAAAAACTTATATTTTGGGAAAATTTGAACAATACTTTAGTTTTAGACTTTTAATTTATGACTTTTAGTGTACCTTTATAGATATTCGGACCCAATATAAGGCACAGGTCTTCTTGCATAGACAAAATTATATCTCACATAGTAGGTTGTTGTTGTTCATTTACGTCGCACTAGAGCTGCACATTGGGTTATTGGCGACGGTCCGGGAAACATCCCTGAGGATGATCCGAAGACATGCCATCACAATTTTGATCCTCTGCACAGGAGATGGCTCCCCACTTCGGCAGCCCGATGACCTGCACGCGAAGTCGAGCACTTTACGATAGAACAGTTTAACGAGGACCAATACTGCACACCCTCTGTCCCTACGCAGACTGATCCAAGTGGTCACCCACCCGCACACTGACCGATACTTGACTTCGGCGATCTGCTG
This sequence comes from Parasteatoda tepidariorum, assembly GCF_043381705.1. Taxonomy (NCBI): domain Eukaryota; kingdom Metazoa; phylum Arthropoda; class Arachnida; order Araneae; family Theridiidae; genus Parasteatoda; species Parasteatoda tepidariorum. The sequence goes on from NC_092207.1 coordinate 72,936,125, forward strand.
GGAACAGTTTCTTAACGATCAGTCCACTGCGGGACTCTCACATAGTAGGAATTTGTCACTAAATATCATTTGCAAAAATTCTCTTGCCGAGAAAACGTTAAATCTGATGTAAAGAAAATCTAGTTTATATATATAGATAAAAAAATCTCTCGTCAACATAGGTGATAATGGAATTTAAAACAAAATCACTTTCCATATTGAAATGTGGAGATTTAGAGGCACTCAGAGACAGAAATTATAACTTAATATAGTTTTCTTTAAAAAATTAAAATTGAAATAAATTTATTCATTTTAATATAATTCATTAATTTTATTTTAATTTAAATTCATTTTATTTTAATTTGAAATTAAAATGAATAAATTAATTATATATTGATATTTGATTCTGAAATGTTTCAGACATATGTACGCATTTACAAAGTAATTTTTTTTGACAAGCATATTAAATAAATCCATGCATCCACGTTTGGGATAAGATCGCGGAATCAAGTAGTAGCAGAAGAAGAAAAGTAGAAAAAAATCTGGTTTTTAACCCCTTAACAATGACTTATATTTCAGAAAAATGGACCAAAAATGGAAATTTTTTTTGACTCTTTAATTTTGTTCTTTATAATTGCAAAAATAAAATTATAAATGCAATAACTACTGTATTTATAATTTTTACATACATATAAAAAAGTAATGGATCACACACAATTAGAGCAAATTAAACAAATTTTGAAGCTAAATATATAATATCACTAGTATAATATAACATAAAAACACAGCAATATGATTTTCCATACATAAATTTTACGAATCTTTTACAGTATGGTATATCCCAAAAACCGCTACCCACATTACCTTCCCTCGGCTAAAGTCGTAATCGGTGAATAACTAGGACCTCTATTGCCATCTATTAGGAAAATAGTGAACTAAGTATCCTAAAGTAGAAACGAACTCAGCTCTAGCTTCACAAAATATAAACGTTAATTTTTCATCTGCCCGAAGTCAGTTCGGGCATCACAAATAATGCACGTAATGGTTGCCAGAACTGTATTCGGGGAACACTGGCACGGGATTAAAAAAATGCATGCACAAAATCTCAGGTGGTGAAATCTTGCGTGCACCTAATTTCAAAGGAAAACGTATCCCATGTAGCTGTGATACGTAAATTTTTGGGAAATCGGTTGAGTCAATACGCTTTATACGTAAATTTTACGCAATATTGACGGAATGACATTACCATTGATATATTCGGTAAAATAACTTTGGTATATTTTACGTAATATTAACTAAATGGATTTTACCAACTACCCTCCGATAAGATTGCTTTCGTATATTTTACGATAGATTGACGAAGGAATATTTACTACTTAGATTTAGTAAAAATGATTCTACGTATTTTATGTGCTATTGACGAAGCAAATTTATCATTTCTATTTCGGTTCGAATTTATTTATGCAAATTTTCTGTTTTTCTGGATAGCCATTTTTTGTATAATTTGACGTTATATTTTGACGTATTGTTGACGTAAATAATATGTAAAAATAAGGTACTCATTCTTAGCTAGAAAACAGTGGATGGCAAAATAGTCGTTAGAGAAACGAATTTCTTTACGCATAATCTATCATGAATTTTACGTTTTTTGGATAACAAATTTCGCTATAATTCGACGTTTCAGTTTTACGAAAATTTTACGAATGCTTAATAAAATTTAAAAGTGTATACGTATTTTTGACTTAAAATTGATAGCTCTCTGCTACCTGGGATTTTGCTTTAAAAGAATATTTCACAAGAATAAGAGAATATGGTTGAAAAAAACCCGGGTCAGAGCGAAATCTAGTATACGGAAAATCTCAAGTGGGGAAAATAATCACGTTTGTACAGAGTTAAGAAATTATAAGTCTCGCTTAAACAAAACCACATGGGTAAAAATTTCAGAATGAAAAATAATCTAGCTTTGAGTTATTTTCTCTTGTACATATTCTGGAGGAAAAAATTAAAAAGCAATATAACAAAAATAATGCAAAACATTTTTCTTTAATGGGAATCTCAAAAAAAAAAAAAAAAAAAAAAAATTGATTTTAACAAATTCTGGCGTTTGAATAAAATCGCACCTACAAAATAAATGACAGATCGTTTTATTTTTCCTCAACACCACATATTCATTAAAAACAACGTTCTTCACAACATTAAAATGCCTATTAAGTTAAGTTCTGAGGGATTGCTTTTATTATTTCTTTTTTACTATTCCTTTCCTTCCTTGTTGTTCTATTCTCGTTTAGCACTCACTAATATGTATTATTTCTGCGAATACATATTAATGAGCAGTATCTAAAACTCAACATATGTGTGTTTTAGATTTAGCACAACTTAAAATTAACCTACCTCTAACGTCAATTTTAAGCTGTGCAGAAACAGAAATTTTGCACAACTTTCCAGATCATTAACCGCTTTCACTAAAGTTAGACAAGTATGAAATTCAACGAAAAAGAAACCTTAAGCATAGTAGAAACAAAATTAATTCACACATCTATAGTTACTGATTTAACTTTATTGTAATATGGCCCTAAACCTTTAGGCCGTACCTGAGTAATTGAACACAGAAATAGTTAAGCAATTGACAGGAATACAAACAGTTTAACAGTTTGAAATGTTTTAAATAAAAAAACTGCAAGAAAGTACATTATGGCATTTTTATATTAATCAATACCTCATTTGGATCATTGAAATCAATACCTCACTAGCCTGGATAGCAATGCCAAATGTATAAATATGTAGTAGGAGTAAGAGTTTACACTGTATCTATATAAAATTTATAAAACTTGAATTGTTATGGGAAGGCTATCTCGCAGAGGAATGATCGTTAAGACATGGTTCCCAGAAGGTTCAAGCATCAATAGCTGCGGACAGCGTGCGGCTAGGTGACCCCCCCTTTGATTAACTTGCGAAGGGACCGAGGGTGTGCTGTATCGGTCTTCGTTAATATCCGTAAAGTGTTCGAATTTGCACGCAGGTCATCGGGCTACATATGTTGATTATTTTAGATACTGCTAATTAGTATACTATCACGGAAATAGTGTTTATTTAGTTGATCACTGTTTACAGAAGTAGATTTTGGCTGTCAAAATCTTATAAAATACCTTTTTTTCAATGATTTTTGAATGATCTTTGATTTAGTGGGAAGTAGTGGAAGTCAGTGTAGTTCAGTCATTTCTCAAAACTTAGTTGTTGTTGTTGTCGTGGGCCATTAAGGCAAAGTGGCGCGATTGTTTTTACTTTCCAGTGGCGCCATCTATGGCAAAGAATTCCATTTCTGCCCCACCCATATGTCAGACCAGTTTTATAGGGCGGATCATTAATTCATCCACAGATCGTAATTTTGACCTGAACCAGATAACAACACATATTTATCCTCAAAGGTAAAATTTGTTATGGAAACTTGGAGGACTTTGCGACCCGACACATTTACGTGCACCAGTCATTATTTACAACACTGGGAGTCTTCGACTGTGCTGGATTCGAACTTCTGTTCTGACGAAGTGGAGTTCAGAGCCCTGCCAACCAGGTGATCTCGACTCCCTCGAAAATTAGTACCGCCTATAAATAGGAGATTTAAAAAAAAAAATAGAGGAGCTTCCGTTTTAACCCCATAACCCCAATAAATAATATTTTTTTGCAAAACTAAAAATAACACGTGTCTAATAATTTTACACAAAGAAACATATGCAAGAAATTTGAACTAAATTAAAAATATCAAGTAGCCAACCCTGCCCCCGACACTTTAAAAAAACAGGCTCTTTACTTCGAAGATAGGTAAAAGGGCAAAGGTTTAAAATCTACCTCGTTAAAATTAGGTTTTTTTTGAATGATGTACTATCTTAAGTGGCACTAGTCATTAATGTTTTAATTGTCTCCCAGACACTTTTCATTACTTCAAATTAAGAGTCAAAGAGAGGACGACGGGGACATGTCTCCTAAAATGTTCACATAATTGAGGAAATATTGAAGAGAGTTGCCTTTTCATGTTAAAGAATGATAGAAGGCTGGCTAATCAGGAGAATCGAATTTCAGATGTTGAGCTAATGAGTTAATGTATATATTTCTAACACTCCTTTACTATTAATGAATTGAATTACGTAGCATATTGTCCAAAGCATTATTCAAAGGTTAAGGTGCAGACAAAAGGTTAATGTCAAAATGGTGAAAGAATTTAGAAATTTCATTTTAGAGTGTGGTATTGAAGGACTAAGTCCCAAAAGAGCGGTTGGAAATGCTATTCCGTTTGCCATTGTTCGGTACTACACAAATTTGTTATTAAATAAATTTCGTAGCAATATATTTTCGATAACTTCAGCGTTCTCACGATGAAACTTGAATACGTATTTCTTCTAATAACTTAATGAATTTAGAACAATATTTTTTAACTGGTTTGCATCATTTCTTAAAATTACTACAAAATGGTTTTTTTGTCACTATACCTTAACAAAAAGAATGAAGGATCCAATCTTTAAATGGCATCTTAAGAATCAACGTATGAATAATAATAGAGTTCTCGTTTCTAATGCCACTTGCCAATACCAGCAAGCCTGCTTAGTGAAATCAAGCGAATTTAAGGCCGAGGATGTGTTTCTTGTTTTTCAGTGGTGCCATCTATGGTTAAGCATACAACTTCAGCCACACACACGAGTCACAGTCCGTTTATAAGGTGGAACCATTCACACATTCGTTCATTCATTTACTGATGGTAATTTTTACCTGAACCAGAGATCGACCAATCTCCTACTCAGTATCCACAGAGGTAAGACTTGTTATGGAAACATGGAGGACTTTGTGACCCGACAGATTTAACGTGCATCAGTCATCCTTTACTACACGGGGAGTCCTCGGCCAGCGGGGATCGAACTCATGACCTCCTGGACATGGGCCTGAGGTCTGGCCTTAAGATAATAGATTTCAATCATGATATGATTTTTTTATATTTAATTTTGTATTATGTCCTTGAAATTATTAATGCTACCATAGCTTCAATTTCTGCTGAATTTAAATTTTCTAATTTTCAAATAAATGTATGCTATCTTTCTACCTACCTAGCTATCCTCTTCGCGGTAGGTGGCACATAATGCTTCATGTCTCTTTTACCAGACACACCCCTTTCCTAAACTAATCATCTTGCCTTCTCTCATTCATTTAGTCTTGCTTTGCACAGATCTTGATGCACGTATCTCTCTTTAGTTTCGGCTTTCCTCTTTTTCTTTTTACATCGGGTACCCAAGTAAGTGCGATATTAGCTGAGCTATCCCGTTGTAAACAAAGCGTATGTCCGAATTTTCCTCAGGTATAGGAGAAAATTTTGTTTTCGTTTGTAGATCTTTATTTGAAATAGTGTTAGGCCAGAAATGTTTTAAAATAAATCTTAAAGCATTTGTTGTTGACGTATGCCTGTTTAGGCGGAGGGGGTGCGATTGTTCTTGTTTTCCAGTGGCGCCATCTATAGCCAATAATTCGACTTCTGCCACGCCATACGTCACACCCGTTCATAGGGCTGATCCATTTATACATCCGTTCATTCATCCACAGATCGTATTTTTGACATGAATCAGGGAATGATCGATCTCCAATCCAGTACCCCCAGAGGTATTGATTTGTTATGGGAACATGGAGGACTTTTGCGACNAATTTCAAAAATAATAATTATTACATATTCATTAACATTTATAATTCGCGATTGCAACACTCGAGTACGCCCTCTAGCGGGAGCCTGTAAATATCAGACATTAATTTATCACGTTTTCATTTAGTTCCATCAAAATCATCGGCAGAGTCAGACGCCATTTTCTTAGCAGCAAATAAAAATCAAATTTCTCTAAGGAAAAGCCGAAGAACTTGAAAAAAATCTCCAGAATATTGAGATATCTTTCAGACCCAGAACAAGTCCTAGAACGTAAAGATCTGATTATTAGATCAAAAGTAATTCTGGCTGATCCATTTTTTTATTTGCGCACAGTACATTCAACAACCCTTTAAAGTTAAATGAATATATTTGCTTTTTTCTTAAAATGATATATGCCACAAAAATATCATAAATAAATGCATTGAGCAATTAAACATATTTAATATTAAGTCCTTGAATATTTATGTTCATGCTGTTTAAAAGCTTTTTTACAATGACAATTTGTCTAAACATAGTACAAAACATAGAATGAGAAAGGAAAAACACTTATTCGTCGGAATTGGTAAACAAATGTTGTGGAAAAATTATTGTATTGGTTAATTGGATGAAGAATGTTGCTTTTAGTGCTTCAAATAAACAAAAAGACGTGATTCAAATGAAAAAGGAATGCTTAATTTTTTTTACAGCTCTTCACCATTTTATTAGGAGAGTTTTTGTAGGTTTCTTTTTGCTTGTTTGCGATAAAATCAAAAATAATTCGAGAAATCAACTGAGAAATATATTTGAATAGAAGAGTTTTTTCATAAGATTGTTTTCATAATAGCAACATAGCAAATCTGTTGGATTGTCGTCCCCTACTTATTATGATTCATTTCTATTTTTTATTATTTTTAGAACTTTATTTCTTCTTTTCCAAAACTCAGACCATCTACTATGTTGTATCGGATTTTGATTATTTAACATCTTTTAAAAATTAAACAGCAAAAACACGTAAAATTTTTTGTGCTTCATTATTTTCAACAAACTTATTATTTAACTGGAATGAGTAATACTTCAACTATTAAGAAAGTATTAGTTCAGCAAACTGGAACGTCAGTTTGTTTTTTGGAATGCCTGTAATTGCTTTTCGTCGCCAATTTCTTGAATATGTTTAGCGCTGTTTTTCGAAGCATGTCGCCAAGGAAAAAAGAAAGCCATAGTTTAAGTGCCTTACATTTGAAGCAATACGAAAATTTTAAACTATATATATAACCTTGACGCAAAGAATTATCTAGGTTTTGGAACAGACAAATAATTTAAATATTTTAAAAGTTAAAAATTTTAAAAAATTTCCAATTTGGCGTTATTTTTCATTCTAGATGAAAATTATCAAAATCACTGCCGTATTTTCAAATTTTGCAAATTTTTATGAGCCCAGGTAATACAGCATTGGAGTAAGTTGGAAGTATTAAAAAATTAGACCACAAACGCTTTTTATTTTCACACAACGGGGGCTTTTCTCCTTATTGACGCTTTGTGCAATTTTCAAAATAAACGTAGACATCTCTGGCTATGTAAATAGGCTAAACCTATGTATCCTATGCTATGTATCCTATGTAAATAGGCTAAACTCGATTTAACAGTCATGAGTAACAGTTGCAAACTCACAGCAATTATAAAAATAGCATATATTATTCGTAAAGAAACCATTATTTCATATTACGACGGAGTCTCCGAAAGACAGCCTTAATTATGATTTAACAGAGTCAAACAGGTGATTTTTTCATTATCCTGAATGCATATTTTTAGAATTTTCTAGGACCATTTTTTTAAACATCTGTTTTTCTAAATTTTATTTTCCTCTAAATTCCAATCCTTTAAAGATAATCGATTTCTTGTAGTTACAGAAATAATTTTTTTAAAGTGACTATGAGGCTCTTGATTCCAATTTCTCGCTGAACTACAGATAATAGAAAGATATTTGCACAAGAACTGAACCTCAGAAACGAAAACTTACTTGAAATTAGAGCGTACAGGCGAAAATAAAAAGTGTATCGATTTTTTTCCATGCAAATGAAAGTAGAATATTTGTCTAAGTTTCCATCCAAAAGACAAGAAAATATTTAAAGTATATATTCTGTTTTATTTTATAACCGTCGTTGAACAGAAGACCCAATTTTTGGGTTTACAACTATCAATGTTCAACTCCGTAGCCTTATAATTTTAAACTCAATCCAGAAGACAAGGGAACTCCTGGATCAAGTATTGGGAGTACGACTGAAAGTAATATGTTAAGATAAAATATTATTAATTGGATACCTGCAAACGACATCACGTGTGATTCAGCCAATCAGGTTCGACGCACATGTGTGACGTCGCTTGCAAGAATTTAGTTAAATCTGATTTTAAAATTAATTAAGCATGATAATAAACACAAGTCTTAAAGCGTGTAACCTTAACAAGCCATGGACAAGCACATAATTAGACACAACCATGCTATTATTCAATTGAATAGCTTTCCTCAGATTGTCGGTCGTGCTTATTAATGTGAAAATCTTAACTGTAAATTAAACTGTAATGTTTTTAGGTTTTACGAAGTTTTGCCGAATATTTGGAGAAAAATATTAATTTTTTTTAAAAAAGTTTTTAGGCTTATGAATTGAAGTAAAAAAAAAAAAAATTTTTTTTTTCTCCATCTTTAAAATATCTGATGAATTCTTCGAAATGACTTTAAAAATAGATTTTCTTTGGTATTGTCTACATTGTTATTTTTAGCTACTTTTAGTGGCTAACCTTATTTATCTGCTGAATTTCTCTCAATAGAATTCAATTTGGAATCCTAAAAATAGTTTAAAGAAACAAAAATAAAACTTTTACTTGAAGTTTCATTAATAAGGAGACGCAGGTGAATTTAGTAACAGAACAAAATTGTTCTTTATTTAATTATGAACAGTATTGATTTTTTAATTGTTATTTGTGATATTTTAATTAGTACAAAAAGTCTAAAGTTTGAAGAAAAAAGAAATATTTGGAATAAGCTATGTTTCTTCCTAAGTTTTTTGTTTACAGTTAACAAAACATTTCCCGCTTTATTTGTTGTGGTCTTCTGTCTCTGTCGATTTGAAAACAAATGTGCTCCATAAGAGATAGCTTTAGACCAAAAGGTAAACAAAAAGCTTACAGTCAAAAAGTTTTTATACTTAGAATTCGATAGGAAAACAATTCACGTTTTGAAGAAAAAACACGAAGGAAGGATATTAAGTGGCAAATAGTACTAAAAAAGACATGCAACACTTGCATTTTACATTTTGCGTGCACAGCAACAGACATGCATTTTGTTTCAAAACGAAATCATTCCATTTCTTTTTAGAAATAAAATTTTTTTCAAGTTTTTTTTAAAATTTTTCCTGTTTGTTCTCTCGTTTACATGAACAATACACTTTTTTCAAATTTGTTTCTTTTTTAAAATATTTTTTGATTAGTATAATGTTTTCGTTTTTTGAAATCAGTAAACCATTTGCAGATGTATGAACAATTAATCAATGATATTTTTAGTGTATTTTACTATCGGCGTTGAACAAATGATTTACATCGGATGTGTCTTTCTTAATGCTCTACTCTATTGCTCTTTGGCTTTGAAGCCCAACTTTATAAGTTAGATCTTGTGTGTCAATCATCGGCATAAACTTACAATAATGGAAAATGCTTTGGAGGGAAATTGACCAGTGTTTTCATTACATGGAGAGGAAATTTACAATACTATTTAATTTTATCTCAATAGTCAAAGTTCTTTTTTACTCGTCTAAGACTTATGATATTTAATGCTGGCACTGTTGACTGGTGATTTCACGCGAACATAATACGAATTATAGATATCACCGGGATTCGAACCTAGGTGCTCAGACTGCAAGTACGAACCAAGTATACTATAATACTGCAAAAGTTTGAAGAATGAATTCGATTAACAGGAGCTATAAGACTTTAGAAGCTTAATTCAAAAAAAAAGTCAACTGCGATACTCAAATGTTTTAATTCAAGTAGCGCTAATAAGCTGGAGTCTACGATATATCTAGAACTTAAAACATTTTTTTTCTCTTAAAAATCATAGAAGATCCAAGCAGCATTTGCGAAGTAAGAAAAAGTAACGTTTAAAATTTGCAAAAAAGTTGCATCGTTTAATAAAATTTATTGTGTGCTTTTTCGAGATAAAAAGGAGGCAGTTTCTAAGATAACTTCAAATTCTAACTCTTTCTCTTTTTGATGGAAAAAAAGAAGTTTTTTCCCCCGCTTGTATCTTGAATTTTACCACTTAAATTCCACTTGCATCTTGATTTTCTGCAATATAAATATATACATAAATAAATGCAACTGCATATTATGCATTATTTTTATTGCAACAATTAGATCGTATTAACAAATTTTACTGTGTGTATTTTCGAGATAAAGAGGAGGTAGTTTTTAAGATCATTTCAAATGTATTTCTAACTATCTTTTTGATGGAGATAAAGATGTTTTTTTCCCTCTTGTACCTTGAATTTTGCTAAATCAAGAAAAAGAAATATTGACTTTAACTTTGATTCCAGTACTGGCTATGCAATTATACTGTAAAAAATTTCGGAAGAAATTACTTTAAAAAGTACTGGTGCCTTGAATGCAGCATCCTTAAAATCCATTTTTTCCATAAAATTTTATACAGTAATAATTAATAACAGTAATTAAGTAAATTTTACTGTATATTAGTATACTGTAAAAATCTGATCTGTATCTGATATACTGTAAAATAATAGTATATTAGATTTTTTATGGATGGAAAAGGAATTTTACAGCAAAAAGTATCATGGTGTAGAGTACAAGAGTACTTTTTACCATAATTTTATACCGATTTTTTTTACAGATATTTATAGATAATAGTTTAGATAATTAGTGGTTAGATAAATATTTTACTCTTATAAAAACAGTAAAGGCAATAGATTTTAAGAAAACAGAATACAAGAAACAGAAGAAACAACAGTATTTAATAGTAGTACAGTAGAATTTGAGATATACTGTTGCATGATTATGTTTTCGATATTTATTGGCAAATAATATATTATCTGCTAAAATTAGTGTTCCACATTAACCTTAACCAAGGTATTTTCATCCTTTTTTCGTTAAAAGTATTAAAAACTGTCAATTTTATCATAAAATTTTTTTTAACTATTAACTATTAGAAAAATAATTAAAATTTATGAAATTAATATACTGCTTTGTCATTAAGTCAAACTAAAAAGATATTTTTGTAAAATTGATTTCATAAAAACTGTTTGTTCACAAAATCACCTTTTCCTGTTTTAGAAATTTAAATGATCCTTTTTCGTACAGTAACTCTTTCTATACGATATGTAATTAGAACTTTACCATTTTTTCTTTCAATGCTGCGTCTCTCGGTAAGTAAAGAAGTTTTCTCTGTAGAAAAAAATTTGAAAGCGCATTTAATTCAATTTTTTTTTACACGCTCATAAATTAATGCAGAAAGCTAACAATGTCATATTAAAATGTGAGACGGTTACAGTAAACGTATGGTTAAATATCATAAAAATGTCAGTAAAAGTATTTGTTGACTAAGGGAGATAGATAACTCTGTAAATATTGACATAAACGTTATAATTTTTGAATAAATCTGTTAGTTAAAAGAGTCAGTTCTTTTAATTGTTTTGATATTCGTGCTTTAATTTATGTTTTTGGATAATAACGAAATAAAATATTTGGAACTTGGTATTTAAATGTTTTATGTCAAAATACTGTTTTGAATTTAAGATTATTTCAATTATTATAATAATAAACTATAAATAAGGTCCTATGAATTATGAGGAAGTCTTGTAGAATTAATGAGACCAAGATTCGAACAAATTCTTAAAATTAGGCGAAACATTTGCGGATGATCTGCATTTAAAACCAAAGTAAATTTATTTTGAAGGAAGCAAAACACTTTTCATTCAATTCTTTTGCTTTAAATTACAATTTTTCAACTATTATAGTAAGTTTTAATTAAGTTGATTAGGATAGTTGCCTAAGTTTCTTAGGCTTATTTCACGTGGAAGTCCCGACTGAAGAATCAAGTCGTTGTATACAGTGCGCCAAAATAAAAAAGAAACGAAAAACGGAATACACTGAATAACTTTTGATCTACTGATCGGATCTTCATGTTATAGAACTCATTCTTAATGGTTCGAGGGGCCGGTCTCAAATATGCTAACTAATTAGTGCGGACGATATTTTAAGTTACGAAATCAGACACAAAAAAACGCACTTTCTGTAAAGAAACATACCTTTTTTTCTCGACGAATTCGGATTTCTTTATTATGGTATACAATTATCAACACGTTCTACATTTTATTATACTCTTGTCAGAGTTTAGTCATTAAAACATGATTACAAAAGAGTTTAGGAAATTTTAATTTTACTAACAATAAGCCATAGGTTATTCAAATGTATATTTAATAGCTGTTATTCCATGTTCAAAAGTGAACGTAATGCGATTATGAAACAAATGACATAAATTTATATAAGTTATAAATTTTATTCTCAAATTATATTTCGAGCATAAAATGAGTATACTTAAGTGCTCTTAAAAGGATTAGAATTTATTTAAATACCAAAGCTTAATCCTAAGCACATACTCAGAGAATTTCGTAGAATGTAGCTAACCGTAATATATTGATAGAAAGGGAGGTATTCTTTAAAATCGAACTAAATATTGAATACACTGAATAAACAAACATAGCTTGATACGCGCGTTTGATGAATTGGTCATAGTTCAAAATGCATTCTTAAGAAAATGGACTTAGCTTAAATATGCGTGTTTGATGAAATGAACATAGCTCATAACTGCATGCCTAAGAAAACGAACATAGTTTGATCTGCATGTTTGAGGAAAAGGACATAGTTCAAATTGCATGATTAGGAAATTAATTTCACATCTTGATATATATGTTTAATGAGATAGATATTGCTCATAATACTTGCTTAAGAAAATGAACATAACTTGATACGCTTGTTTTATGAGATGGACATAGTTCATAATGCATGCTTAAATCAGTTACACAGCTTGATGTGCATGCTTGATGAGATGGACATAGTTTAAATTGTATGTTTAAGAAAATGGGCATAGTTTGAATGCATGTTTGATGAAAAGTAGTTCAAAATGCATGCCTAAGAGAGTGAACATAGCTTGATCTGCACGTTTGTTGAGATGGACGTAGTTCATAATGCTTGCTTAGCACTAGAAAGACTGAAACTTAGTATATACCTATATTGCTCAAAAGCAGTCAAAATGACAGAATTGTGAAGGAATAACTAATGTGTAAAGAAATTTGTTTAAAATTTTTAATATTTTTTATATTTTTTACAGTTATATAGCAAGTTATTATTAAATATCAACAATAAAAATAATATGTTCACAAAGTCATATGTTATATCAAAGTTATGTGTTCACAAAGTTTACAAAAATTCTAAGAAATTGTGCCATTATATACATCTTTGTTTTTCTAATTGAAATTAAGAAGCAGTCAAAATGACTTCCTTAGGCAATCTAGTGTTAAGAAAATGAACATAGCTTAATATCCTTGCTTGATGAAATAGACATAGTTCATAATACATGCTAAAATCAGTTACACAGCTTGATGTGCCTGTTTGATGAGATGGACATAGTTTAAATTGTATGTTTAAGAAAATGGGTATAGTTCGAATGCGTGTTTGATGAAAAGAACGTGGTTCAAAAAGCATGCTTAAGAAAATCGACATAGCTTGATGTGAGTGTTTGATGAAATGGAAAGCAGGTTTAAGAAATTACGGTCTGAATACTTTATTCTCTAATTCTTCTCAATATTTCTGAAAGCTATAAATAAAATTGCTATATATTTTTAAAAAAAATATCATTACAATTTCAAGTTGCGAAATTTTCCAGTAAAATTTGAAGAATTAAAAAATGTTTCCTTATAGCTATAAAATGCAGGTACGTAGAAACTGTTAAAATAATTATAGTTTTCCAAACATTTGGTAGATATTTGTAGTAAATAACGCTGAATTTCTCGTATCCAAAATTATTTTTCATAGTTCTTGGAAAAATTAAACACAATCTATGCGTATCGATAAATTTGTATCATGTTAGTTAAATTTATTTTAGACTAAGAAAATTTTCAATGGTTAGTTCGATGCTATAAATACTCTAACTACCCTTAAAATAATTCATGGCATTTTTGAGGTTTATCTGAGGTTGTTTTGAGATGTCAAGGTTGATTTAAAGTTTTTCGAAATTTATTTTAAAAACAATCTTAAAAGACCGACCTCCCATGGTAAATAATCAAAGTGTATTAAGTAGTTTTATTCACACTTGAGGTTGTTTTGAAGTTGACGGAAATCTACTTTAGAGCAACCAGCTTAGAGAAGTTGTTTTTGAGGTGTACGGAGTATTTTTTCTACACTTCAAGCAAACACGTTTATTTGAGGGATGAATTATTTTACCCGATCTAAACAAAAATTATTTCTGAGTTATATATGAGGCAGATTTTGTAAGGTGCAAATGAGGTTGAAATTGAGGCTTATTAATGAGGTTATTTTTGGTGCAAAAGATTCAATTTTCTGCCTCAGATGTAATTTATTATAGCTGTGAACCTCAAAACAACCTCAGAAACACCTTATTTTTTAAGGGTAGAGATCCGTTTTATTCTGGGGATATTTTGCGTCAGCACTGTGATATGCACGTGCCGAAAGCAAGCTTACAAATTGACCTTGAACTTAATCGTAGGTTGTTCATTTTCTTTTTTGTGCTTCATATTTAAATTTTTTTTTTAAAAAACGTCTAGTATTTTTGAATACTCATAGCTTCCATGTTTATTTATATTTTTTATTTCACACTTTCATAATACGGTTTTTAATTTCTCTTATTTATTATTACCAGGAATTATATAAATACATAAAAATAATTTTTCAAAAACGTTTGGAAAATGCGAAAAGAAAAACTTTTTCTAAGCAAATGCTGTTAAACGTTACTAGTTGTTATTTTGTTTCTTTTTGTGTAGGTTCATAAAGATACATTTCGTTGGAAATTTTCCTTACCCAATTTATATCACATGATGTTCGTAATATGACCCCAATATAAAAAAACTATTTTTTTCTGAGATAAGAAAATAAAAAAAAGTATTATACTTAAAATATAGCCTAATAGCACTATATTTAATTGAAAAAAAAGAGACATTGTAAAAAAGTAGCTATGTCGAAGCAGATGTCTTGTATTGATTTTTAATTAGAATCAGGCAATTACTCCAATGCCAGGAACACGATAAGGTGGTGGCAGTTTTATTTTATCAGTGTGAAAAGTCTTGGAATTTCAAGAGCAAACCAGATTTATCAAAAAGTAATTACGCTGTTTCAAAAATGTTTTGGGTGATTCTCAAAATTTCTTCTCAGCATTTTCTGTTCTAACATTTTGTTATGAGATTATGCTTTATTATAGTTTAATAAATTAGTTAGTTATGCTTCATTGCACTTTAGTTTAGTTTGTTGTTTAAATCGCATTATTAGTGGTTGATACTTTTATAATTTAACAGTTTAATTTATTAGCCATAGGAAATATTAATAAATTATTTTATCTCGAACCAAATATTCAAGTAATGAGAAACAGATCGCGCTTAAGTAGCTGAAAAAGAAATACGATTAAGTTAGTTCATTAAAAATTTGCACTTAAAATAATCGCAAAACGAAAATACGTCCTGATATGCATCGATCTATTAAAAATGTTGTCAGAATAAGAAATGAAAATCTGAAAATGATAGAATTGCTTATTAAAAAATTATTTTAATCTTTTGGAGAAAAAAGTATTGTTTTTTTAAAAAAGATTGGAAGGCAAATACTGCAATTGTATTTATCAGGTAACTTATGCTATAAAAAACTTGAAAAAACATTTATACTTGTATTTCCTTTTAGCAAACCAAAAAAACACAAAGAAGATTAAGAAAAACAATAAGTTTTATTTATTGCGCATAAGCTGCAAGTAAATAATATAAAACAAAGGAAAAATTCAAACATATGAAAAAAGGGGGGACAGAAAAATAATAATAAAAAAAATACCAAACAACTGGGAAAAAAAATAATCCGGAAAAAAGGGTAAAATTTTTTTAAAAAATCCGGAAAGTAAAGGATATAATCTTTTCATCAGACCACACGATTATATCCGCAAAAAAGAGTGCTTTCTAATAGTGTATCAATATAGCCGAAGCAAAATATATCAATACAATAGTGTGAAGAGCACTCAAAAATTTTTTGACAAAAATTACAACAAATAAAAAATAGAACACAATAAGTAAAAATAACACGTGAAAACAGAAAATAAAATATAAAGAAAAAACAGAATAAAACATAAAACATTATCTATAAAGCGAATAGCGAATTCAAACGAACTTACATGAAAGGGAAAATTTTTCAAGAATGATTTAAAATATTTTCGTAACAAGATTGCCAGATTGCAAAACATGAAAACAAAAATCGCAAATTGAGCGTAACTAGAGGAGTTTGGTTTTAAAGTGCGTTCTTAGTGCATTACTGAAGTGCGTTGATTTGATAGTTACCAAGGATGGGCCCGAAAATGGATGTGTGCAAGGTAATATTATACTGGATAATTTAAAGAAGTATAAATAATTTTAGAAAATAAATATTTATTTAAGAAACAAATAGAAATCGAAGAGAAAGAAACATGAATCGCCTGTTTTGCGCATAATTTTAGCCACGAATTTGCCCGATATGGATTTGCACATGGAAAAATTATATANCTCTCTATATTATATATTGTAACCCGAGCTCTGTACGTGAAAACTGTGCATATTATAAGTGTTTTCTAAACTTTCCTAGTAAACTTCATCTCCCGTTTATCACCAATAAAAATTCTGAGCATTTTCCGGGATAAATAAGCTAGGAGACACAAAATAAAGTGAAAAGCATAAAATAGTTTTCTTCGCAAAAAAAATATTTTGATTTTGTTCTCTTCTTGAAGGAAAACAATAGGGTGCATCACCTTTGTAAATAACTTCTATCGCCACCGAAAGTTCTCCTAACTTCATTTGAAAGTAAAATAAATGTCTTTTTTCAGCAGATTTCTTTTTTTCATTTTTAT
This sequence comes from Parasteatoda tepidariorum, assembly GCF_043381705.1. Lineage (NCBI taxonomy): Eukaryota > Metazoa > Arthropoda > Arachnida > Araneae > Theridiidae > Parasteatoda > Parasteatoda tepidariorum. The sequence goes on from NC_092207.1 coordinate 72,952,906, forward strand.
TTTCAAGTTGATGATGTTGACTTATTTACTTGAAATTTAAAATATTAAAACACCTTTAAAAAACAAGTTTTCAAAATAAGATGTCTTAAAAAGACAAGTTTTGTAGTTTTTTTAAATTTAATATTATTTTCGGACTCAATAGTTTGTCAAAGGATATTTTTTTCTCAGTACAGTGAAATCCATTTTAGGGAAAACTAAGTTTAAAAGTTCTGCCATTTCAGACTAATAAAAAAGCCAATAAAGTTCAATCTGATTTATCCTTTAAAGTTGAAACGTGATTTTTTTTCTGTTATAAAAAGGGGCCAATTTGCCAAGTTCGTCTTCGAAGATAAGCTAGAAGTTTTGAAGTTTTCTTTGTTTCAGATTACGCTATTGTGAGACAGAGATTTTTTTTAAAGGCATTCTTTAGTAAAAGGAACCTCTATATCAATTAAATGAATAATTTTTTAATGTTTTTAGTATGTTATATTCTCACATATGTTTTTTCTTCCGACTTTTGAGTATATTTGTCCCGTAAAGTTTTTTTTTCATGCTTACATTTATTTCTACATGACACTTATTGTTTTCTAAAAGTTAAGTGGCATAATTTGTCTTCATCATATTTCACATGTTTTTATTTATTTACTTAATTTCCTAGTTTGGGCTCAATCAAAACTATAAAAACTGCTTTAGAAAGTATTGGTACGAATTAAGAGCTTTAATGTAAGAACTACATAAATAAAGATTTTTTATTATCAATGCATATTTGATAGTTCTCTCTGTCATGTTGAGCAGTGTTTGAAAAAAAAAAGAAATAAAATCTGTTGTCCTTTGAATTTTATTTTGCTTTTATCAAAAGTATATTAATATGAGCTTACTTTGTTTTTGTACAAAGCACCTTAATTATTAAGAGCTAATTTTTGCTGAAATAATTTCTGGTTAAGTATGTTAGACTTTAACTGTTAAGCATTAAACAACTGTGATATTCCATAGGACGTACGTGATTAATTTACGTAATACAAAAATTGTGGCAAACACAAGGGGCACCAATATATCAAATGACTTTATAATCACATTTTTAACCGCATAGTGATTAATTTCGTTAGCGTCCTTTTCCTTATATCAGTTGCCTGATCAATTTGCGGAAAGAAATGAAAAAGCATTACTACACCAAGAAATGATTGCAGGTATAATATACAGTTTGAGAAATTGTATTCGCTTTATTTTTAAGTAACTGAAGCTTTTGTGGATCACTTTTTTGATTTACTAATCACAAGGAGGTGTTACATCCTACGGAATCGGTTTTTATTTGCCTTACTGAATACTACATCAAAGGCAGGCAGTTTTTTGTTTTTTAGTCATCCTTTAGCTGAAAAGCGTGTAAATGCTAAGGATATATATATATATATATATATATAT